>NW_004443938.1:8687498-8694637 GCF_000243295.1 Trichechus manatus latirostris | reverse complement strand
CTAGTTTTTTATCTTGAGTTGTAGGATTGTTAGTTTCCTTTGTGGTTACCTTAACATTTACCCCTATTTTTCTAAGTTTATACCAGTCTTTTATTTCTTTATATCACCTTGACTTCCTCTCCATATGAAAAATCTATGTTTACATTTTTAAGTCCCTCTTTTCTGTTTTAATGTTGTCATCTTTTACTTATTGACATCTGTTTCCCTATTTTCAGTGTTTTAGCTTTGATTTACTTTTGTGACTTCTCTATCTGAGTTGATATCTGGTTGCTCTGTCCTGTGTTCCAGTCTTGGGCTGTTATCTGATGTTACTGATTTTCTAACCAGAGGACTCCCTTTAGTATTTCTTGTAGTTTTGGTTTGGTTTGTGGAAATTCCCTAAACTTCTGTTTATCTGGAATTGCCCTAATTTTGCCATCATATTTGAGAGACTGTTTTGCTGGATATATAATTCTGGCTGGGAGGTTTTTTTTCCTTAATGGCTTTATATATGTTATCCCATTGCCTTCTTGCCTGCATGGTTTCTGCTGAGTAGTTCGAGCTTAGTCTTATTGACTCTCCTTTGTAGGTGACTTTTTGTTTATCTCTAGCCACTCTTAAAATTCTCTCTTTATCTTTGGTTTTGGCAAGTTCGATTATAATATGTCTTGGTGACTTTCTTTTGGCATCTACCTTATATGGGGTTTGATGAGCATCTTAGATAGATATCTTGTCATCTTTCACGGTATCAGGGAAGTTTTCTACCAACAAATCTTCAACAATTCTCTCTGTATTTTCTGTTATCCCCCTCCAACCCCCCCGTTCTGGTACTCCAATCACTCGTAGGTTATTCCTTGATACAGTCCCACATAATTCTTAGAGTTTCTTCATTTTTTAAAATCTATTTATCTGACATTTCCTCAAATAAGTTGGTGTCAAGTGCTTTATCTTCATTCTCACTAATTCTGACTTCCATTGCCTCAATTCTGCTCCTATGACTTTCTACTGGGTTGTCTAATTCTGAAAATTTATTTTTAATCTTTTGGATTTCTGATTACTGTCTATGGATTCTTACGCCTGTTAAATTTGTCATTATGCTCTTCTCTAATCTTTTTAATTTCCTCTATTGCATGTTCCGTGTTTTGCTTAATTTCCTTCCGAATTTCTTGAATAGTTCTGTATATTAATTGTTTGCATTCTGCCTTTGGTAATTCCTCCTCTGGAAAATTTCTAGATTCTTTATTTTGGAAGCTTGCTGAAGCCATCATGGATTGCCTCTTTATGTAATTTGATACTGACAGTTGTCTCTGAGCCATCAATAAGTTATTATATTTATTTATTTTATGTTTCCTTACTGTGTCCTAGCTTCTTGTTTTGTTTTGACATGCCCAAATGGGCTGCTCATATGAGCTAGTTTGATTATTGGCACCTTTGAAGCTCTAATGTCCCGTCACCAGGTGGTTAGATCTGTTACTAGGTATGTGAGATCAGGAGCCCGCCCACTCCTCCTGTATGGCTTCAGCTCAGTTGCCCAGGTAGATAGCCAGCAAGTGTGTGGCGTAGGTGCTCACTTACAGTCTTAGACAGGCATGGGTGATTGCTGTAGGCACAGGCATCTAGCTGCAGCAGGGGGGCACACTTTGAGCAAGGCAGGGGGCTGACAGCCACCCCCGAGTGTCCAGGGGGAAGGCGTGTCCCTGTTCCCTAGAGCACATAGGTGGGTGGGTTTTGCAGCCAGACTACGAGCAGCTAATGCTGTTGGCTGTAAGGACTGGGGGGGGCACCTCTTATTCTTGGGCCCCTATCGCAGGTGGCTAGGTGGTGTGGGGGGGAACCACCAATCCTCAGGCCCCTGGTGTGGGTAGGGGAAGACCCTGCTTGATGGGCAGATCAATGTCAAATGTCAAGAACCTGCCACTTCACAGCTGAAACAGTTGAAGTTAGACTCGCAGTATATACCCTGTTGTAATGCGGTAATGAGGGCCTATGCTGTTGAGATGGGCCCATGCAAGTCTATGCAGGGGGAAAGGCACTCAAAGTCCATGGATCCCTTATGCCTGTGCCTAGGCAAAGGAGCTGTGCCTACCCTGGGTTCCTGGCTTAGGAGAGCCAGCAGGTTTTTTCCCCCATTTGTTAAATTGTTCATTCTCCAAGGCAGGGAGAATGGCTCCGGGCGTGTGATGGATCCTACTTCTGGCCCAGTGGACTTGGTAATGCTGAAGCCGGTCTGGAACCCAGTGCAGAGCAGGGAGTGGGGAGATAAATGGGAGAGACGTTTTTCCCTAAGGGGGTTGTTTTTGATCTGCGCCGTAGTTCGTATGCAATTACCATATCTTTCACCAGATCAGGGCTGCTTCTCACTGGTTCTGGGTGGCTGTGTAGACTCTCTGGTGCTGGGTCTCTCCCAGTGTGGAAAACTCGCCTCCCAAGCATGGCTGTTTGCCTGCTTCATGGCTCACCCACGAGCTGCTCAGGCCTGAAGGGCTCAGGCTCTTGCCAGGTCAGGTCTTGCAACTCCTTGCTGCTTCCGAACCGTCTCTCCCTCCCCCTGGTTCCTCAACTCTGCCTTTGATGTTCAGGGCTCCCAGATTGCCATACATAATTGACTCACTTGTTTTTTCAGGTCTTTGTTGTAAGAGGGTCCACCAGAAGTGTCTGACTACTCCACCATCTTGGCCCCACCACCTCGTACCAGTAACATTTAAAAAAAAATGAATTAATTCAAAGAAGCACCCCTAAACTCCCTCAATATGATACCAAGATCAATTACCTAAACGAATGAGAGTTGACATAAAGCCAGTTGACATACATCTTTAAAACAGAATAAGCAATTTTCAAATTGCTGGGTCATTAAAGGCCTTTACACCATGTTCTGTCCTTAATTTGCAAATGTACCATTGTCCTGGACTAAACAGATAAGGAAGAACAATAAGATTTTATGGAATCAATTTACGAATAAAGAGTTGACTATAAAGTCTTGGACAGGTTGGCAAACATATTTAAGAGTGGCAAGCTTAGGTTTTTATAAAGATCCAGTAGATTACTATATTTTTTACATTTGAGCAGGATTTAAATAGTCCAGAAGCATCTGAAGCTCATGTCTCATCTTCACGTTGTACATAGTTATATATTGTTTTAAGCATCTCATTTTCACTTGATTCTTCTCCCTTCATAGATGAACTAGTACAATAAATTCTCACATTCTTCCCACTCTCCCTTCTCTCTCTCACTATTCCCTCCACGTAACCTCACTGCATAACTAGTTCCATCTAGTCTGCTGCAACTCATGACAACCCCATGTATGTCAGAGTAGAACTGCTCTCCACAGAGTTTTTCAGTGGCTGACTTTTTAGAGGTAGATCACCACGCCTTTCTTTTGTGGTGCTACTAGGTAGACTCGAACCTCCAATCTTTTGATTAACTGTTTGCCTTACCCAGGACTCCCTTAAATTTCTTTCACAGATAAAGGCACTAATTTGCATTGATAGGGGTAACGAACATCTATTTTTGTGTTCTGTCTTCCACACTGCCCTTCTTCTTCTGGGAATAGTAACCTCATCCATTCTAGGGGGTGGAGCACACTTCTACGCCCACTACATGCTATTTTAGTGTGACTGTCAGCAATGGTTGAACCATATGGAATTGCCAAATCTGTAAATCAAAAATGGTACACTGTTAACAAATTCCTGAGGTTCATATATACATATATATATATATATATATATAATCATATATATCATTCTTTTAATAACACTGATTTAGCCTTATGTTTTAACAAGCACTTTATTTACACTTGTATTACTAGTTATAAATTTAATATTTACCTCTTTCAAATCAGGGCATAAAATATTTGTTCTCTTAAACTACGTATGTAGGGTAAAATTAACAGGTCACCTGGGCTTCTTAGATCAAATGCAAACAGCTTTTAGAGAAGATAACCCAAAGAAGAATTTAAAATCAATCTCGCAGCAAATAAAATCAAGTCTGCTTTTCTGAGTAGTTCAGTCACATGGGAGCAAAAAAAAAAAAAACAGCATGGCACTTTCTTTTTACAGGATATGTGCAACCATGCTGCTTTAAAAGGAAGAAATAAGATAAGCTGATTTTACTTCCATCAGTGGGAAAAAAGTTTTCAATAGAGCAGCCTTCACCGACTCAGCATGGCTAACAAAATAACATTACCAGCGAAAATAAAATAATAGATCAGCTGCACAATCCAGGCATTTTGTTTTCAGAGGATTTCTCCAACACTTCTCCCTTTGGAGAATCATGAATGCCTGGTTCCTGTGAAAGAAAACCCCCCACTGGGTTTTCTGCTCTTGCTGAGTTGACTTGCAAAGAATAAAGTCTTTTTTTTTTTTTTTCTTTCCAGCTAGAGATCAATGGTTTGGGGACTGTCCTAGCCCCCGGCAGGTTTTTCTTCCCCCATCAGCAGGAAGTGATCCTCAATCCAGGTCTCTGCCCAGAGTGCGCCCCAGCTGGATAGCTTTCGAAACCTCATCCAGAAATAGGGTCAAGACTAAAAGTATGTCCAAAAAGCTGCAACTAACTATTTAGATGGAAAGCAGTCCCCTCCCTCCATCTCAGTGTGATTCCTCCTGCCCACCTTCTGGGAGAAGGGAAAGAACGCCCTTTCCAATCTGGGTTCTGACTGAAAAGCCAGGGCTGTGGCTGTCCCCTCTGCTAAAAGCCATCTTCTTGTTTTGCTTTTTCACTGTCAGAAAGCCTGCCTCAGAGAAGTGCACTGTGCATATCAATGAAGAACAGAGGAGAGCAGAGGCGACTGGATCTGAAGCTTTTTTCTCCCTTGCTGCCATCTAAAGGGTTCTTGGTGAATCATGCCCCCTTTGCAATTCCATTTCAAAGCACGTTCTCACCAGTTCCAGCCAGGAGCCCTTCCTTAGTGATCTGCTCCGCTCTCTTGGAGAGAGTGTGGCTGCCCTCCTTGCCTGCAGAGCTGAAAAGTGTTAAGATTCATTCAGGGGAGCCTGTTCTCTGCCCCAAATCAGCAGAATTTAAGGCTCAAGATCAGGGGACAGGAAAGACAGGAGAGAACCAGGGGGTTGCCAGAGAGAGGGGGAACGATACTTTGACTTGGCTCATAGTTGAACTGAGCAAAGTTGAAAAATAAATAAAGATTCTAGCGTTTCTCCTTAAATAGCTGGACTATAGCTACAGAGCCATAGAAAATGAAAAGGAGAAAAATGAACATAGCATTTCTACAGTCCTTTTGGGTCTTTGTTATAATGATCTATGTGAAGCCAGTATTTTAAATTATGATCCTCTGTTTTAAGAGAAATAATGTGAAACTTGTTTTTAAAATGTTTCTCTCTCAGGGATGTTTTAGAAGGTAAAAATTAAATGGCAATTCAAACATTATCTGTTAGGTATTAAAAATGTGTTTCAAAACAAGTATAAAAGACACAACTAAGCTAGCCAGGAAAATACATGTAAATATATCTTAACAAAATAATTTAAAAAAACAACCAGTTGCCGTTGAGTTGATCCCAACTTATGGTGACCCCATGCGCGTCAGAGTCGAACTGTGCTGCATAGGGTTTTCAATAGTTCTCACTTTTCAGAAGTAGATCATCAAGTCTTTCTTCCACGGCTCTCTGGGTGGATTTGAATCCTGCTAACCTTTTGATTAATAGCTGAGCACTTAACTGTTTATGCCATCCGAGGACTCCAGTAGAATAACAAACCAGGGGATATGTGTGGTTCTTATACCAGAATGACTATTAGTTAACCACTAACAATTTTACTTTCTATAGATAAGGGGCTGTTTAAACAATACTGTATGAGAAACAAGGATGTTTTAATTAAGCTTAACATCATGTAACAGATGTTAGGTTGTTGGGGTTTTTTTTGCTTTTCCCTTCTACCCCAAGGAGGACTGTAATACTGTTTGAGATGACAGTCGTCAACTGTACAAGGTGCGGGAGAAATTACAGAAGCTAAAACATAGCATTGTTAACTAAGAATCTATTTTAAATAGCATTATTATTTAAATACTACCTGCAAGAAAAATTGTAAAAATTTTGGCAAAAAAAAATTATACAATCAAAAAAGAGCACATCAAGACTTAGAATAGTTTTTTTTTAACTTTAAACACAATTATAATTTTTAAAAAAATCCCCTATTATCGTTCTTACAATTATTCTGAGAGCAAGCCAAATATAATCAAAGATGCAAACTGAGTTTATTTCAAAGGCACCATCTTTTTTCTCCAAACTTCTCAGCCCCCTACTTCGCCCCACCACATTTAAATTACTTTAAAACACAAAAAAAATGTTTACTATATTGGAAGTTTAAATCTACTAACCTAGCACTAGTTTAGACCCCGGAATTCCTTTTGCATTAAACTGTTTGCTTGTTGAGAAAGAAACTTCCCATAAAGAAAATGATACTATTCTTTCGTTCACAGATCAGATCCATATGTTCTGCTTTGGAAGGCAACAACCGCAGAAACAATGTTGCTTATGAAATGAGATTTTAATTTCATTAAAAACAATAGTAAGCAGAACCTACTAACATGGCACTGGCTACAAATGATTTACAGTGATCAGAAACTGAAGTCAGAATATTCCAACAGTAAATCATGCCAAGAGGCTCAGCGTAAATTCCTGGGGTTGAGCTGCACAGAAGCAAAGCTCTGAACTAGTGCAACATCCTGCTGCAAGGAGAGTATGTCTAGAGAAAGAGTGAAACCAGAGGGTATCCTGTACTGAGGATTCTAGGAAATAATGAATATCAAACACCACGATGATACCGCCCACAGGAAGGGGAGACAGTAGCATGCACTGCGCATTCCTATACCACACCCTCCCAACCATGGAATGAAAATATGTTATACTTTCACAACAATTAGGTATCTATTCAGACAACAAAGAAATAATTGGATAGGAACTACTTGACTGGCTTACTCTGTCCTACTTTCTATGGAATTCCAGCAATAATGAGAAAAGGATTCATCCCCTTGTTCATAAGTGTGTTCAACTGAGATGATTAAAAGTGACCCTTCCCGAAATTTCTCAACATAATAAAGGGCATCTATGCAAAACCAACGGCCAACATCATTCTTAATGGAGAGAGACTGAAAACATTCCCCTTGAAAACAGGAACAAGACAAGGATGCCCTTTATCACCACTCCTATTTA
>NW_004443938.1:8682971-8687398 GCF_000243295.1 Trichechus manatus latirostris | reverse complement strand
AAAAAAAAAAAAAAAAAAAAAAGTGACCCTTCCCCACCACCACATTGTTTACAATGACAAATTAAGTGGTTAAGCGCTCAGGGGCAAACCAAAAGGTCAGTGGTTCAAACCTACCAGCCGCTCCATGGGAGAAAGATGCAGCAGTCGGCTTCCATAAACATCACAGCTTTGAAAACCTATGGGGCAGTTCAACTTTGTCCTACAGGGTTGCTATGAGTCAGAATCAAATGCACAGCAATGGGTTTGAGTTTTTGGTTTTTGATGCTATCCAGAAGCTGATACCTGATGGATAACCCTTCTCCGAAGCTGAATTTCAAGTTAAATTTCCTGCCTATTTTTTATTTATGCCCAACAAGAAAAACCTGGAGCCTGAGAACAGTAAACTTGCAACTAGGCAACTAATGTATCCTACGGGAAACAGGGGCGTCCTCCTCTCGGAATTATACGTGCTCAGAGGAAATATACAAATCTGCAGACATCACAAGACTGAAAAAAGGGGCAACTTGTTTTAGATTCGCACATTTTAAAAACCTTCCAAGGGATAACGGACTGGTGGTTTCTCAACCACAGCTTAATAAGCTTATTGCTAGTAATATATTCGGATGCATTTGTGTAGTAAATCTGACACCCATGGTTAACAAGGGAAACACGTCTAGAATGTTTCATCTCTAAAGTAAGTTTTTCTTAAGCATGCAAATTTGGGGATTTTTGTGTAGAAAGAATAGGAGAAGCTGGTCTAGTGTATAACCCATGTCAAAATAAAAATGTCAACGTTTTAGGGCTATAAAATAGGCTAAAAAAACTAACACAAAAAAGCCTCTGGACAGTCTCCTTACTTGTGGGGTTTTTTTTTTGTTTTGTTTTTTTCTATTCCTTGATATCTGGGAGTCAGAACAAATGAAGAAGCCCCATCAGCTTCAGAGAGCATGACACACAGCTTGCAAGAGTAAATGATTTATGGAGCCACCGGTGTGAGTTATGAAGGAATGGTCTGCACAGTTGAGCTATCCAGCTTTGGGGAAGGCGGGGAGGAAGAGACAAATGAGATTCTTGAAAGGTTTGCAAAATACAAAGAAGAAAACAGACTGAAGTTAATACACTGCCTCAGATTGTAACTAATTACACAGCACCATATCTTGACAAAATGAGATGAGAACAAAAAGGCAGCAAAGGTTGGCTTATGGCAAACTTTACATTTTGTTTTCTACATAGTTTCTTTTTCCATTTCACTGAAAAGACAGTGTCCTAATCACCAGCCTATTGCTTCAAAACAATTCTTGCTTTCTTCCCTGTATTTTTTTTCCATTTATGAATTAAGTTCACATTTTAATATTTCTATTTTCAGTCTAGAGGTGCTATGATTATCATAAAAGAGTAGCATCCCTAGTGAGCCTTTGAAGTTCTAAAATAATGCTTTCTTTGGAATAAAACAGAGTAAAATGGAATAAAAAGTGTAAAGATTTTATGTATATACAGAGAGAATGAATTCTTATAATAGTACATCATTTATATTCATCTATGAATTGGGCTGTCTTAAAAAAATAAGAGATTTTCTATCACTGGAGGTGTTGTTCATGATCATAACTTGTTCCCAAACTCTTATGATTTCACGGACCATTAAAAATTCTATTTTTGTATTTAAGAAGATAAAAACAAACAAACAAAAAAACCCATTGCCATCGAGTCTATTCCAACTCATAGAGACCCTACAGGACAGAGTAGAACTGCGCCATAGGGCTTCCAAGGAGTGCCTGGTGGATTTGAACTGCCGATCTTTTTTGGTTAGCAGCCGTAGCTCTTAACCAGGGTTTCCAAGAAGATAAAGGATGTCTAATTTTTCAAGGAATAGCTAAAATATTCATGGATTACTGAGATATGGCAAAATGTTTGCCAATAACACCTCTTCAAAAAGAACAGCATTCTACTTCCTTCACTTTTTAATGTTTCTGAAAGTGAGGATGAAGCTTAACAATCAATGTGAAGAAAAATTTGCCAGCCATCCTTCAGAAGAGTGGGTTGATGGAGCTTCATTGCCTTTGCGGACAGAAAAAGTCAGCTGAGGAGATCAACCACGTGTGCAAGCTTCTGTGCCTGTGCTGGTTAACCAGGTAGAGCTTTTTGCACCTGTGCTGCAAATATTTGCAAATAATGCCTGAGCCTAGTCTTGAGTCACTGAGTCAATCCATCTCACTGAGGGTCTTCCTCTTTTTCACTGACTCTCTACTTTACCAAACCAAGCATGATGTCTGTCTTTGTTATCTAGGGCTGCTATAACAGAAATACCACAAGTGGATGGCTTTAACAAAGAGAAATTTATTTTCTCACAGTCTAGTAGGCTAGAAGTCCAAATTCAGGGCGTCAGCTCCAGGGGGAAGGCTTTCTCTCTCTGTTGGCTTTGGAAGAAGGTCCTTCTCATCATCTTCCCCTGGACTAGGAGCTTCTCCGTGCAGGAATTCTGGGTCCAAAGGACATGCTCTGCTCCAGGCACTGCTTTCTTGGTGGTATGAGGTCCTCCCCTCTGTCCTTGCTTCCCTTCCCTTTCATCTCTTATAAGATAAAACGTGGTGGAGGACACACCCCAGGGAAACTCCCTTTACACTGATCAGGGATGCAACCTGAGCAAGGGTGTTACATCCCACCCTAATTCTTTTCAACATAATCCAGTCTTGCCTCATTAACCACAAGCAGACATTAGGATTTATAACACATAGGAAAACTATATCAATCACAAAATGAAGGACAACCACACAATACTGGCAATCATGGCCTAAACAAGTTGACACATATTTTTGGGGAATACAATTCAATCCATGACAATGTCCTTCTCCAGGGACTGGTCCCTCCTAATAACATGTCCAAGTATGTGAGACAAAGTCTCGCCATCCTTGCTTCTAAGGAGCATTCTGGCTGTACTTCTTCCAAGACAGATTTGTTCATTCTTCTGGCAGTCCATGGTATATTCAATACTCTTTGCCAACACTAAAATTCAAAGGTGTCAATTCTTCCTCCATAATCCTTACTGTTTGTCCAGCTTTCCAATGCATATGAGGTGACTGAAAACACGATGGCTTAGGTCAGGCGCACCTTAGTCCTTTATTGACATCTTTGCTTTTTAACACTTTAAAGAGGTCTTTTTTAGCAGATTTGCCCAGTGAAATGTGTTGTTTGATTTCTTGACTGCAGCCTCCATGGGTGTTGACTGTGGATCCAAGTAAAATGAAATCCTTGACAACTTCAATCTTTTCTCTGTTTATTATGATATTGCTTATTGGTCCAATTGTAAGGATGTTTGTTTTCTTTATGTTGAGGTGTAATCCATACTGAAGGCTGTGCTCTTTAATCTTCATCACTAAGTGCTTGAAGACCTCTTCACTTTCAGCAAGCAAGGCTGTGTCATCTGCATAATGCAGGTAGTTAATGAGTCTTCCTCCAATTCTGATGCCTCATTCTTCTTCATATGGTCCAGCTTCTAGGATTATTTGCTCAGCATACAGACTGAATAAGTATGGTGAAAGGATACAACCCTGACACACACCCTTTCTGATTTTAAACCATGCAGTATCCCCTCATTCTGTTGGAACGACTGCCTCTTGGTCTATGTACAGGGTCCTCATGAGCACAGTTAAGTGTTCTGGAATTCCCATTCTTCGCAATGTTATCCATAATTTGTTATGATACACACAGTTGAATGCCTTTGCATAGTCAATAATACACAGGTAAACATCTTTCTGGTGTCTTCTGCCTTCAGTCAAGATCCATCTGACATCAGCAATGATATCCCTTGTTCCACGTCCTCTTCTGAATGGTGTGACTTAACTAAGGGGTTAAAAAAAAACCCTCAAATTTAACTAAAGAAGAAATGTAATTTTAGAATATATTATGACCAGTGAAAGGCCCTCATAAAGGACATTCAGGAACACCGATAGTGAACATCTTTCCATCTGAGAGGTTGTCAAATGCCTGTTGTTTTGCGGTGTCCATACTGAAAAATACTAACATCTTTAAGTGGGTCATGTGATCTCCAGTTTCCCCAAAGACTCCCAACTTTCCAAAACTTTACATCCCATATTATACATTTTAAGATACCTACCTGATCCTTGTGAACATTTTGGCTAGTGACACTTGTTCTACATTTGCACTATTACTATAACGACAACATTAAGGTTGTTCAGAGTTATTTGCTTGCCATTTCTACCCTACTTTCATAAACTGTATTAAAAAATCTTCACTTAAGAATTATACATTTTTCAGACTTCTGGCAAAATGGCGCTCTAGGCAGAAGCACCACGCCATCCCTCCACAGCAAAGATCCGAAAAACTAAGCCGAACAGAAAAAAACAACAACCCTGAAACCCTAAAACATCAAATGAAGAGATAAAGAACTCAGCCAAGCACCAAATGGAGTGAGAAAACTGACAGAGAATGGA
>NW_004443938.1:8664098-8669524 GCF_000243295.1 Trichechus manatus latirostris | reverse complement strand
GTTGTTAACCAATGTCATAAAACAATATGTGTACTACCGTTTCATGAGAAACTATTTGTTCTGTAAGCCTTCACCTAAAGTACAATAAAAAAATAAATAAAAAAATAAAATATGGATTTACAAAATGGAAAAAAAAAATTATTATACACTTTTCCCACTATTAGATCTCCCCTCCCCTCACCACCTCACAGCAACATTAAAGCTGGGACGGAGTCTGTCTTTTACTAACCAAACACTTTACCATCAAGTTAATTACAACTCACAGCAACCCTGTAGGACAGAGTAGAACTGCTGCATAGGGTTTCCAAGGCTGTAATCTTTACAGAAGCTGACTGCCAAATGTTTCTCCCATGGAGCGGGTGGCGTGTTTGAACTGCTGACCTTTTTGGTTAGCAGCTGAGTGCTGTAACCACTGCACCACCGGGGCCCCTAAGAGGTAAGTGCAGTTAACTGCTCTGATTATGTCTACTCAGTCTGTGCTGAGAAGAAAATTATGTTTCCAGCTGCGGTTGGCAGCAATGTCCCTACATGATTTGCTTCCTTCTCTTTTTCACAGTTATGTGCCTTAAAAGTAGCCGAGTGAGTACATTTCATTTGGAAGCATTTTGATAAATTCTTGTAAGACTACATGCGTGCAGTTTGTGAGCATCAACCAATTTTTGCCGTAGTTTTGGTTTCCAGATTTTTTTTTTTAGGTTGATAAAAAGTTGATTTACTACATTCTTAAGTCTGCTTTATTTTTTCTTTCTGATCTCATTTTTAATACTCTGCCACTTTCTCAGACCAGGCTGAGGACAATACAGGCAGTCCTGGGTTATAAATGAGATCCGTTCCTACCCGTGTCTTTAAGGAGAATTTGTAAGTAAGTCAAACAGGTACATACAGTTCTTATGTAGTCTTTACTTCAGCACAAGAAAGGAGCCCTGGTGGTGCAGTGGTTAAGAGTTCAGGCTGCTAAACAAAAGGTGGGCTGTTTGAATCATCAGCTTCTCCTTGGAAGACCTATGGGGCAGTTCTACTCTATCCTACAGGGTCGCTATGAGTTGGAATAGACTCGACAGCAATGGGTTTGGGTTTGATTTTAGCGTAAGAAAAAGCTGGAAGCCTTTTCAGTGATTTAAAAGTTGCACTTGGAGCAAGTGAGGTGATTGTGATGAAGAATTTGTTGCGAGTGGGGGTTGGCTCAATCTTTTCAAAGTGAAGGCAAATTTACGTAACATTAAAATGCAAGTAGGGATTTTCCAGGAAGGCAGAGGTTCTAACCTAGGACTGCCTCTGCTTCAAATGTCTACAAAGTAACCCATGCACACTCCCTACATCTTAAATGGCAATTTGAGTAAAAATGTGCCAGCCTGAGATGCTGTACATAAAAGATGAAAAAGCTTCAAGATACACTTACTCAAGGAAAGAGATTCTAATAAAAGAATGATGAAGCTGGTTGCCGTCGAGTCGATTCTGACTCATAGCAACCCTCTAGGACAGAGTAGAACTGCCCCACAGGGTTTCCAAGGGGGAGCTGGCGGATTTGAACCCCTGACCTTTTGGTTAGCAGTCAATCTCTTAACCACTGTGCTACCAGGGCTCCAGAGGGATGATACTCTATTTAAAAATATTTCGTCCAGTCTTTGAGCTAAATACAAAGCAGAACCCCCATTAAACAGTTGGTTTAAATGTGTGGCTCTTCTGCTCCACTATCTTAACAGCTGGAAGAAATTACAGTCCAGAGACACATGTGCATAATTTGAATTAAACAGGTGCAGGCTGTGAAGAAAATCAAACAGCTCAGGGTAATAGATGTAAACAATATTACTGAAACTCCAAGGAATGTTTTTCTTTTCTTTTTTTTCCAAAAGTATGGCAAACATTGCCATTCTTGTGGTACCAACTACCTAGACTAGTAAAAGGTAGTGGTTCTTTTTTATTTTCTCTTTCTCTTTCAAAAGTCCAAAAGACAGCATGCCGAATCCTAAATCCAAGCAACAACAAAGTCATACCTGTATCTTTCCATTGTACAACTCTGTTTTGATAGAATATATTGCTTCTGTGCTAGTATCAGCTGCCTGTCCGCCTATCAGCAGCCCTGCATTCTCTAACTGGATCAATATTGTGCAAAACGTGTCAAACCAATTACACTGTAGCATGCTGTGGGAGAACGTGAAGGAGGAAGAGTGAGAGACGGCTAAGAGGTTAAGGGAAATATTTGTTCAGTCTAAAACGAGTAACTTAAGTGCCGTTCTCCAATTCAAAATGGTTTTGACCCACTTTAATGAGCAAAAGCCGACACTTAAAACCATAAGTTGTTCAAACACTTAGGGCCAGATGGTGCCCTTTGGAATAAAAGCACTCTCCAATGGAACATATCAGCAAGTCTCAGCGTGTCCTAACAGCAATGGTATTTCTACCAGATTATACCCTTTAGCTTTTATGGCTTTCGATTTCCGGCTTGGTTTAGGAAAGTGTTTACAGATCTTCAGTTTAGAGACCAAGAGTTAGTATGCGCATCGCTGGTAGTCTAAACCTAAGTATGAAGGTGACAGTCATATTTTTTGCATATCATCACCTTAAGTAGTAGACTTCTCAGCGCTCTGTGGATGCTCAATTACTGATACGAAACAGAAAAAAGCACAAATATCAGCATGCATTTGGAAAACTGTCTGGCAGTTTCTCAAAGGATTGACCATAGAGTTGCCATAAGATCTGGCAATTTCTGACCCAGTATATACACACACAAAAAGAAAACGTATGTCCACGCAAAGATGTACACGTGAATGTTCAGAGCACCATTACTCATAATAGCCAAAAAGTGAAAGGACCCAAATGTTTATGAACCGATGAACAGATAAAATACAGCATATCCATAAAAGGGAATATTGTGTGATAATAAAAGGGAATGAAGTACTGATTCAAGCTACAATATGGATGAACCTTGAAAACATGCTTAGTGAAACAAGCTAGAGAGAAAGAACCACGTTTTGTATAATTCCATCTATGGAATTTCGCATTTCTGTGAAATTCCCAGACTAGACAAATCCACAGAGACAGAAAGTGGTCATCAAGAGCAGGGAGAGGACAGTCTGGCGGCAAAAGCGAAGGGGCACACAATTTCTTCAGGGTAATGAAAACGTTCTAAAACTGATTTTGGTGATGGAAGCTCAACTCTGTGAATCTACTTTTTAAAAGCCCCTGAGCTGTCGACTTTCAACGGGTGAATTGTATGGTATGTAAATTGTTGTTGTTAGGTACTGTTGAGTAGGTTATGACTCATAGGACCCTATGTACAACAGAATGAAACACTGCCCGGTCCTGCGCCATCCTCACAGTTGTTGTTATGCTTGAGCCCATTGTTGCAGCCACTGTGTCAATCCACTTCATGGAGGGTCTTCATGGTATGTGAGTTATATCTCAATAAAGCTGTTAAAAAAATATCAGCAGGCATCAGAACTGGCTCATTTTTTGTCTCTCTTTCATCAGAACTTAAGACTACCTTCTTCTTTTTTGGGGGCAGGTGGTGTGCTCTTTTATACTTTAATTTTTATATGTAAAAAGCAATACATCTGTATTCTGAAATGCAAACGTTTCAGATATGTATTAGTCACACAGTAGTCCGTGGTCGTCTCCTGCTCCTCCACCTCCCAGCCACACTCTAGGCTTCAGATGGAAGCAGATCCAAGCTGGGGCAGGTGAGAAGAGGTGGGATGTGGCACTAAATCAAGTTCAATTTTTTTATTAAAATCTTGGCCTGGATGTTCTAATTAGCAGATTAAGATTGGGTCTGTGACTTCAAGAGCCCAGAAGGCAGTTTGGTAACTAGAAAGCAAAAAGCCACAGCATTTTTATCCAGGCATGAAGGTGGGGGAGGGGGTGGTGGACAAGTCTCCCTGAATAAAGGGATGGTGGGAGGCAAAAATATATTTTTTAATTATGCCACAATTTGTCATAAACTTAGTTATAAAGTGTGTATTCAGTAACAATGAAAATAACAGCTACAGTGTACTGTGCACTTGCTACAGACTAGGAACTATTCTAAGCATTTCACAGGCACTTTCTCAGTCAACTTTCACAACGATACCATGAGGTTGTATAAGTAAGTGGAAAATAGTAATACATTTCTATTTCTCACTTTACAGATGAAACAGGCACTTAAAGACTAAGCAGCTTCCTCAGGCTGCCCAACCAGTAAGGGGCAGAGTCAGGCGTTTAACCCAGGCAACTCAGCTTACCCCAGAGCCTAAGCTCTCCACCTCAGAAACTCCACAGGATCCCACAATGTCAAAGGGTTTTATGCATCATCTTTGCAAAGTGAGGTTATAGGTGATTTAAATATTCTTTTCTATGCTTTTTGGTATTTTTAAACTCCCTAAATAAACATCTATGACCTATATAAGAGACGGAGAGAGAGCGTGCAAAAGAGAGAATGCGTGTGTGCACCAGAGAAATTTTAGAAAGTCCCTGGACCAGGGAGTATCATGCTCAGTGAGAAATAACTGTTTACTATCGTCCTAATTTCGGAATTTTTAAAGGAAATAACAGTGTAAAGAATTATGGTTAAAATACCATAGTGTGAGATCAACATTTTAGGCACAAATTTAAATCACACCGAATCCTTTGCCTTTTGATTAGTGAGAAAGTTTTCATGCTGAGACTGCCATCAGAGAATGGCTGCAAGTTGGAAACCCTGAGCTCAGGTGGCTTCAGACTGCAGCATACAGAAGAATCACCTGGACAGCCTGTGAAACATGCAGATACCTGCATGCAACTACCAGAGATTCAGGTGGATGAAAAACTACATTTATAACCACCTTCCCCACCTCCATCCAAGACGACTACTCTGATACAGGGGGCCCATGACAAATATTTTGAGAAATAATATGTTATCACTACTGTATTTAAAAAGGAAATAGCCAAATTACTAAACAAAATTAAAGTTTATGAATAGGTAAAGAGAGTAAATCTCTACAGCTTTGAGTCATAAAAACTTAAAAAGCAAAAATTATCACCCACTAAAGGATAAGGGGAGCCCTGGTGGTGCAGTGGTTAAGAGCTCAGCTGCTAACCAAAAGGTTGGCCGTTCGAATCCACCAGCTGTTCCTTGGAAATGCTATGGGTGCAGTTCTGCTCTGTCCTATAGGGTCGCTTTGAGTCAGAATCGACTTGATGGCAATGGGTTTGGTTTTTTTTTAAAGGATAAGGATGAAATTTCACTAGAGATAATTCAGAAATGGTTGCAACAGTACATCGACTGGGAAATTCAAGTCGGATTCAGAAGAGAACGTGGAACCAGGGATATCATTGCTGATGTCAGATGGATCCTGGCTGAAAGCAGAGACTACCAGAAAGATGTTTACCTGTGTTTTATTGACTATGCAAAGGCATTCGACTGTGTGGATCATAACAAATTATGGATAACATTGAGAAGAATGGGAATT
>NW_004443938.1:8631733-8663998 GCF_000243295.1 Trichechus manatus latirostris | reverse complement strand
GACCAAGAGGCAGTTGTTCAAACAGAACAAGGGGATACTGACTGGTTTGAAATCAGGAAAGGTGTTTGTCAGGGTTGTATCCTTTCACCATACTTATTCAATCTGTATACGGAGCAAATAATCTGAGAAGCTGGACTTCACAAAGAAGAAAGGGGCATCAGGATTGGAGGAAGACTCATTAACAACTGGCGATATGTACATGACACAACCTTGCTTGCTGAAAGTGAAGAGGACTTGAAGTACTTACTGATGAAGATCAAAGACCACAGCCTTCAGTATGGATTATAACTCAACATAAAGAAAACAAACATCCTCACAACTGGACCAATAAGCAACATCGTGATAAACGGAGAAAAGACTGAAGTTAGGAAATTAAAATGCAAAGAAGTATGGTTAAAATACCGTAATTTTATATTGACATTGTCGTGGATTTCATTTTACTTGGATCCACAATCAATGCCCATGGAAGCAGCAATCAGGAAATCAAACGACATACTACACGGGGCAAATCTGCTGCAAAAGGCCTCTAAAAAGTTCAAAAGCAAAGATGTCACTTTAAGGACTAAGGTGCAACTGATCCGAAGCATAGTGTTTTCAATCACCTCATACGCATGTGAAAGCTGGACAATTAATAAGGAAAACTGAAGAAGAATTGATGCCTTTGAATTATGGTTTTGGCGAAGAATATTGAATATACAATGGACTACCAGAAGAATGAACACGTCTGTCTTGGAAGAAATACAGTCAAATTGCTCATTGGACACAAGGACGGCGAGACTGCATCTCACGTACTTTGGACATGTTATCAGGAGGGATAGCCCCTGGAGGACATCATGCTTGGTAAAGTAGTGGATCAGCGAAAAAGAGGAAGACCTTTGATGAGATGAATTGACACAGTGGCTCCAACAATAGGTTCAAACATAGCAACGATTTTGAGGGTGGCACAGGACTGGGCACTGTTTGGTTCTGTTGTACACAGGGTCGCTGTGAGTCAGAACCGACTCTATGGCACCTAACAGCAACAACAAAGGATAAGTAGAAGGAAATGAAAATACTTTAAGTTTTAAACACTTAGCACTTTTCTGGAGCCAGGAAGATCTGCAAATGTTGAAATTTTCTGACAGTCTGATTTTATTCTTCTACTTATCTACTCTTCTTTCTTGTGATTGCATTTTAAAACAGGAACAATAAACCTAAGCCAACGGATGTGATCAAGCTCATGGAAAAACCGGTGTCAAATCCATTACTTCCATCCTAATGGAAATTAGCACCTCCCTCACGCCTCCCTGGAAGTCCTACAACCCAAACCGATGGGCAGGAGAGCATCTGTTTGATTTTGTTTTTGAGATTTGTTCCAAAGTCAAATCAAACTGAAGCTCATAAGATTTCCAGTGTATTAAGTAGTAGAAAAGGTTTCTCCATGTTGTTGTAAAGTTACTGTCAAGTCAATTCTGACTCATGGTGACCCTATGTGTGCAGAATAGAACAGCGCTGCATAGGGTTTTCGAGGTTTAAGCGACTCCCAGGGACTTCCCTTCAGTTAATTTTGAATAACTCTGGAAGGAAGGATACTCACTTAGGAAATTTATTCTATACAATGCTTTATTAATGATACACCGTGTTTTAGGAAGGAAGCAAGAGGCATCTGAGTGCCTAGCCTGGGCCAAGCTCTGTGCAAAGTGCTTTGGTAATGTTTTATTCATCCCTCACAACACACTGGAAGTCCAATATTATTATCCCTGTCTTATCAAGAAACTAAGGTGCGCATGATAAATAGATGAAAGTGGAGGGACATTAACTAATTTGTCTACCTTCTGATGAAAAATGGATGATGGAGCAGAGACTCAGTGCCGAAAATGTCATCCTCATGTTACTCCACCTGGTCCTCTTACCCATGATGTAGATGGGTTGTCTTTAATGTCCACACCCCATAACAAACCCTGACTGTTGCTCTTATTGTTAGCTGCTGTTGAGTTAGCCCAACTCAGGGCCATCCCACGCACAATGGAACAAAACACTGTCCAGTTCTGCACCATCTCCAAGACTGGTTGTAGATTGAACCATTGTGCTCCACAGGGTTTTCACTGGATGAATCCTGGAAGTACATCTCCAGGCCTTTTTTCCTAGTCTGTTTTAGTCTGTAAACTCCACTGAAACCTATTCAGCAACATAGCAACACGCAAGCCTCCAGTGACAAATGGGTGGTGGCTGTGCATGAAGTGCATTGGCTGGGAATCAAACCAGGTTTCCCACATGGAAGGTGAGAATTCTACGACTGAACTACCATTGCCATCATTTACAGAATAATAAAAACAGCAATGCTGACCAAGTAAATTAAATAATAATACAAGGTCAAACATAATAAAATCATCACTTGACTTTGATTTACTATGTACAAAGGATCCCAAAAGACCAGGACAAATACACTTCACATTCAAATTCCTTGACCCACATTAGAGAGTATCGAATATGTTCCTGATAACATAGTGGACCTGAAATGAAAACCTCATTACCTGCTCAAGCATATTCCCTAACGAGGACTAACTAAATTTAAGTAGGTACCTTGCAAGCATTTAAACATAAAAGATTTTGATGATTAATTTTAGAACATAACCTTGTACATTTTGACCTGATTAACCTTCAATCTCATCCAGATAACAAATCCAATCACAATTTAGCAAAATCTTACACACTCTAAATAAGATCACATATAGCTAAAGGACCTTTTTTGGGGGGAAACACACACAACATATTAATCAGATAGCTAAGTGATTTCATAAATAATTCTGATGTACTCATATCTGAAAAATATTTTTTGAATGCTTCATCTCGTAGTCCTGCATTTTTAATGCGTTTGTTTCTACATTTGTAATTCTCAATAACTGAACATGTTCAGGGCGAAGGAGCAATCTTCACTGACTGTGTTCATTGTTGTTGTTATTGTTAGGTGCCATCAAATCAGTTCTGACTCGTAGCCACCCTATGTACAACAGAACCAATCACTGCCCAGTCCTGTGCCATCCTCACAATCATTGTTATGCTTGTGCCTATTGTTGCAGCCACCGTGTCAATCCATCTCGTTGAGGGTCTTTCTCTTTTTTGCTGACTCCCAACTTTACCAAGCTTGATGTCCTTCTCCAGGAACTCGTCCCCCCGATAACACGTGCGAAGTATCTGAGACGAAGTCTTGCCATCCTGGCTTCTAAGGAGCACTCTGGCTGTATTTCTTCCAAGACAGATTTGTTTGTTCTTCTGGCAGTCCATGTATATTCAATATTCTTCGCTAACACTATAATTCAAAGGCATCAATTCTTCTTCTGTCTTCCTTATTCATTGTCTAGCTTTCGCATGCATATGAGGCGATTGAAAATACCATGGCTTGGGTCAGGCGCACCTTAGTCCTCAAAGTGACATCTTTGCTTTTGAACTCTTTAAAGAGGTCTTTTGCAGCAGATTTGCCAAGTGCAATACATTGTCGGATTTCTTGACTGCTGCTTCCATAGATGTTGATTATGGATCCAAGTAACATGATATCCTTGACAACTGCAATCTTTTCTCCATTTTTCATGACATTGCTTAGTAGTCCAGTTGTGAGGACTTTTGTTTTCTTTATGTCCAGATATAATGCATACTGAAGGCTATAGTCTTTGATCTTCATCAGTAATGACTGTGTTCATTAATGAGCCCCAAATTTGGACAACTATATTTTTATGTATTCAAATTTAGTTTAATATAGATTAAATATAGATTACATACGTTTTCATTTCACATTTTGAGCAAATTGTAGACACATCTTAAAATGCACCCTTAAGAGGAACCACTTGAGCACTAGAATGCAATAAAGTGAAAAAGTGCCATGTGAATAAACAGATGTAAAATGAAAAGCTATTCTTATTTAGTTATAATGATCAAACAAAACTGCAGATAACAATAGCACAATCCCATTAGCATTCTGGAAAGATAAATGGCATCATCATAGCAGCCCTACAGCCTTTTAGAGAGAGAATTATGAGATTACACCATAGGTTTCTTCTTCTTCTTCTTTTTTCTCCACTTTGTCTAGGGAGGAGTTTGATAAAAAATTATCATCAGTAAACTGCTTCCTTTGGGAATGCTATCTAAAGGCACAGGACAAAGGGATCTGGTCCAACCTTGGTTTCACGAAAGAATGTAACCATTTCTGAGCCAGCGCTTTCAGTGCAGTGTGCTTCTGCCTGTACAACTAGCTGACGAGCATCCCTGGATGGTCTTATTGTTGCTGTTGCTGTTGTTGTTGTTAGCAGTAGTTGAGTTGGCTTTCAACTGATGGTGACCCCACACACAATGGAATTGGATGCTTTTGATCCATAGGGTTTTCATTGGCTGATTTTCGGAATTAGATTGCTAGGCCTTTCCTCCTAGTCTGTCTTAGTCTGGAAGCTCCACTGTCACCTAGATGGTTCTTAATGATGTTTTAAAGGTGATGGTGGTTTCCGTGTGACTTTCAATTTCACTTGGATATTTCTGTCCCTCCTTTATATATCTGTATAAAATTGCATCTATTATGACCCTTACTTCGGTTTTTTGGTTTGCTTTTATTTTGTGTGTGTGTGTGTGTGTGTGTGTGTGTTGTCAGAAATAATACATTAGGGCAACTTCTACATTCATTTGTCTCTTCATATATTAACTTTAGGATGTCTTGCTACTCACTAACACATATATCCACATATGCAAGAAGACAACCTCTTCCTGGCAAGGAGAACAGAATAAGTAAGGCAAAGATATTGAAGGACACGTGGGTATCATCATGTAATACTGGCCTATAAATAAAAAGCAACATGAAATAAGGTTGAAAAGGCATGAAATTAAAGAGCTACAAAATTAGGAGACATCCTAACAAAATACAGAGAAGTCATACTTAATTTCGGCCAAATTTATCTTACTTGCATAGTCCATTTCTTCCAAAGCTGAGAAATATACATGAAAAGTATTTTCAAAGTAGTGAATAAACTTTGGGTATTTGTCAGAGGCAAATTTAAAAGTATGGTGAAGAGACAGCGTGCTGGTGACTAGACATCCAATCACATCGTGATCTGACATCGAAGAACTTTAGTCATAGGATTTTGTATCAGAACCATGAAATAAGCATTTGTTATTACAAATCGCAGATCTGAGCCACCTGTCACAAAAGCCAGTACTGAGACGAGTGAGGTGAGGAGCAAGAGTGTTTTATCGCATATTGATATACAGGAGACAGAGGGGAAGGAGCTCCTCCAAAAACCTGTCTCTCCGACTGGAGACTGGCTGAAGGTTTTATATGGACAGGATTATAGTTTCTCTTCCAGTGGTCACGTTTCTCACGTCTCCGATGAGTTAACCTCTTACTGGCAATCCTTGAAGGTTATCTGGCACTGTTAGTCACGATTTTCACATCGCAGATGAGTTAATCCTAGTCCTTGAGGGTTATCAATTTGTTCTGCCACCCTCCAAGGGGAACCTTTAGTTAATCTTAAACTTTTACAGGGACTGGAATAGGAGGAGGGAGAAAGAAGAAGAAATATCATGAGACAAAGCGGGGGCTAGAAATGGTGGGAATTAGTTATTCAGCAACGGTGCTAATTGAGCTTATGCAGCCTGTTCCACATTGTTTAAGTGATTAAAGAACTAACAGAGGAACTCCAAAGCATAAAAGCAGGCAGGACTCTATCAAAAACGCCAGCTTGGAAAATGAATCAAATAGAACATCCATAAATAAAATACCCATTCTTCGAAATGAAAAAAACAAACAAACAAAAAAAAAAAAAAAAACCTCAACACACAGGTTAAAATTGTGTATACAACTAAGGAGAAAAGATAGATAGGATTACATTATCCAGAATAGAGAACACAGAAATAAAGAAATGAAAAATATGAAAGAGAAGGTAAAGGCATAGAAAATCAAAAAGTCTAACACACAGCTAATTACTGTTCCAGAACTAGAGGATAAAGAGAAGGGAAGAGAGCCAATATTTAAAGATATACTGGAGGATAATTTTCCAGAAACAATGAAAGATATGAATGTTCTGATACAGGATTCACAGTGAATAATAAAATCAAATCAAAGGTAGTCAGATTGTTGCGATAATGCCTGAGATCAAATACAAAAGAAAAGTTTTAAAGCACCCACCCAGATAGAAACAGATTGTCTACAAAAGAACTATAATTATACCGGGGGAAATCTTATCAATAGTAAAAATAGAGGCTATATTCTGTATCTTCAAAATCTGCAAGAAGACAATTCTCAATCTAGAATTCTCTTGCATACAATTGGTAAAATAAGCCAAGAGACTCCTGAAGAACAAGGTAGGGAGTATGAAATGCTCCGTCAGATATCAAGAATTATAAAGCCATGGTGATTAAGACAATGTTGCACTGGTTCAAGGACAGACAAAAAGACAAATGGAATCTAGCAGAGGGCACAGAAATAGATCCAGACATACATGTTAACTTGATGACATATGCTGTCATGGATTGAATTGTGTCCCCCAGAAATATCTGTCAACTTGTCTGGGTCATGATTCCCAGTATTGTATGATTGTGTAATCTGATGTGATTTCCTTATGTGTTGTAAACTCTATCACTATGATGAGGTTATATGTGATCTCCTTATGTGTTATAAATTCTATCACTGCAATGAGGTTATACTGATGAGGTTTACAAGATTGGATAGTGTCTTAATCCAATCTCTTTTGAGATATAAAAGAGAGAAGCGAGCAGAGACACATGGGAACTTCATACCACCAAGAAAGCAGTGCCGGGAGTAGAGCGTGTCCTTTGGACCTGAGGTTCCTGTGCTGAGATGCTCCCAGATCAACAAAAGACTGATGACAAGGACCTTCCGCCAGAGCTGACAGAGAGACAGAGCCTTTTCCTGGAGCTGATGCCCTGACTGGACTGATAGCCTACTGGACTGTGAAGAGAATAAATTTCTCTTTGTTAAAACCATCCACTTGTGGTATTTCTGTTAGAGCAGCACTAGATTACTAAGACATATGCCAAAGATGGCATATTATGAATATGAATATTAGGAATATTCCATAAATGGGGATGGCTAAAAGCTTATCCCAGGATAAAAGGAAAAGTCTATCTTTCTCCTACAACATACACAAAGATAAATTCCATTTGTTAAAGACACTATATTTGAAAACTAAAATTTTATAACTTTTAGAAAAAATATTTTTAAAAAATCATCATGGCCACAACATAGAAAAGATTTCTTAAATTAGACATAGGAAGCACAAATCATAAAAGATGAATTAAGTTTTCTATATTAAAACAGAAATTGTTATACTCCCAATAACAGCATAAACAGAGTGGAAAGACAAACTATAGACCGGCAGATTATTTATAAAATCCAAAATAAAAAAATATTAGTATTCATGATGTATTAAATAAAATACACATGATAAGAAAAGTCCCATTAGAAAACTTGATAAAAGTACAATTAATGCTCAGAAGAAGAAATACAAATGGCCAATAAATGTGGCAAGGTGCACAATCAACTCTTAGAGAAAGGCAAGTTAAACCCACGATGGCATAAAACTTCACACCAATCAGACTGGAAATATTTATCAGTCTGAAAACACTAAACCTTGGCTGGTATGTGGGAACATACAGGCTCTCTATCAGTCAGAATCCACTTGATGGCAATCGGTTTTAGTGTGTGGAAAAACTGGAACCGCTCACCACTGCTGGGAGAGTTTAAACTTACAGTCACTCAGCAGAGCAATTGTTCATTATCCAGTAACGTTGAAGGTGCACACCCCTTTGGCCCAGAAATCCCACCCCAAGGGATTGATCTAGAGGCACTTTCACATGTGTGCACAGGAGTCTGGTATAAGAAGGGTCAGTGCAGCATAATTTGTGACACAGAGAATTAGAAACAACGTAAATGCCCAACAGCATGACAAGGAACACACTGTGATAATATTCAGAAGTGAATACTATTCACTAATGAACATGGCTGATCTATGCCATGCCCATCAACACAATATCAAAATATGGTTGAATAAAAAAGGTTGAATTGTCTAAGACAGGTGAAATATCATTTATTTAAAGTTTAAAAATGGAAAATACTAGTATTCCATATTACTTATGGATTAACAAATACTTATATAAAAATATGGACGAGAATGACAAATTCCAAATTCAGGATTATAGTGACCTCTGGGGAAGAAAAGGAATGACATACAATCACAGAGAAGTAAATTCAGGGCTTCAGTTTTAGTAGTAATTTTTTTTTTTTTCCTTAAGCGGATGGTGGGCATATGGGTGTTTTTTATACAATTCCCATACTTGTTTGCATTCCTGAAGTATTTGGTAATAACAATTATAAATACATATCCCCGCTCCGAATTTTATACAGAGAATAGAAATGACTCATTTATCTTTGACGTGTAATGGAAATTTGACTTGTACAGGAAATCAAGACTGCTAATGTCAGGCGCTGCAAAACAGCAAGCATGCTAATCAAATTCAACGTCTCATGCAATTTCCACGTATTTCCATTACAGTTCGGTATTTAGAGTCTACGTCTAACCTCATTTTGACTGGGAATGTGTGTGTATACTCTAAAATAAACTTTAATTGACAAATGTGTTTTACTGTCTTGTCTATTATTTGGTAACACTGGGTGTCAAACATTGAGTTTCTAATTTATATTTTTGTTCTGTTCTCTCGCCTCAACTTCAGACTCATATAAGCAAAATGTCTACTTGATACCTCCGCTTAAAATTTATTAGAAATCTCAAAGTTAACATCCACCTCCCCAACCACACAACTCTTTTTCCTCTACTCTTCCCTGTCCCTGCTGTTACCAACATCTAACACATGTTAATAGTGCTAGGTTACTAACAGAAAGGTTGGTGGTTTGAATCTACCCAGAGGTACTTCAGAAGAAAGTCCTGGCAATCTTCATCCAAAAGGCCACACTCATTGAAAACCCTCTGGAGCACAGTTCCACTCTGACACATGTGGGGTTGACATGAGTAGGAATCAACCTGATGGCAACTGGTTTGGTTGCTTAGCACCCTAGTGGAACCCCATCATCTCTCCCAGGACAACAAAACTAGCCTCCTAGTTTATGTCCTTGCTTCCACTCTTGTTCCCTAAAGTCTTATCTCTACATAGCAGCCAGAATAAAATTTTAAAATGCTAAGTGATCTAATCATTACTTCCTGCTTCGAAACCTTCCAGTGGCTGGCTTTGTCTTTAGAATATTGCTGCTTTACTGTGGTCTACAAAACCCTAGATCAGTGATTCTCAAAACCCAGCAAAGCCCCCATCAGACCACTGCTTCTAATGAATGAGCTTACAATCCCACCTGTCACCCTCTATAACATTCTTGACCATCAGCTATCTTGCACAAGGCAACTTACCACATTTTTTTTTAACAACTCTAATTGGGTTACATATAGTGGTATAATGATAAACTGCCTTTTCATAAACCAAAAGCCCGGAGTGTAGCCTTTACAATTTCCCTGGTGCAAATACTCCAGCCATGTTCTATTTCAAGTTACCACATACCCGTTGCTATCAAGTCGACTCTGACTCATAGCCACCCTATAGGACAGAGCAAAACTGCCCCATAAGGTGTCCAAGGTTGTAATCTTTATAGACTCACATAGCAACTGGTGGGTTGGAATTGTCCACCTTTCGGATCGCAGCCGAGCGCTTAACCACTCCGCCACCAGGGCTCCTTTGAGCAATGAAAGGCCCTCATAAGTAACATTCAGGAACACTGATAATGGACATCTTTCCATCTGAGAGGCCATCAAACGCCTGTTGTTTCTTAGCACTAACAAGTAAAAATACTGTCTTTAAGTTGGTATGTAACATTACATGACAGAAGCCATGTATGAAGTTTGACATACAAGAAACCAACCTTTTCCTCTTAAAGCTCTCAAAACAAATATAAACACAAAAAGATACTAATTTAATCTACAAAGCAAGAACCACACAACTAGCTGTAAATGGACTGCAGGATGATGAACCATGTAAATGTAGCATCTCCATTATACTCAGAAATTACAAAAGCAACAAATGAGTCACTTCAGTTGGTCATCTGATGCATTTTCTCCTCTGAGTTCTTCTTGTTCCCCCTGCCCTCTATTTTACATTCGAATGATTCAAACTCTTAACATCCGACTCAAATTATTGTGTGTCCCTCAAACAGATTTGAACAGTAAATCCTCTTGTAAAATTGCTCCCAAAATAAAATGGCTTATGCAGATATATCCACTGTATTAACACTGTATACTCCATTGAACAGGACATGCTCTTTGCTCAAGGTAACAGCTTATTATGAGATTTAAATCAAAGGTGCTCTTACAAGATATGCCAAACAATGCCATTTTGAGGATAACCTGGGTGTGGAAGAGGAGATGTGCCATAGGTTAAATTTTTCCCTTTTGGAGTGCTTTAAGACAGAATAAATTCTGGATGAATCTACTGCATATCAGAAATAAAAAGATTATCTTTACTTTTGTGAATTATTCATCAAGTCAAATTAATAATGGCTAATATCTGATTATGTTTCAGTCCTTTGCAGGTATAATTTAATGTAATACTCAAAATAACTCTTTGAGAAAACAGGCAGTATTATTATTTCCATTGAATAGATGAGACAAATAAAGACAAGAAATTAAATAACTTGGCCATACCAGGCAGTCTGACCTGAGTCATTATTTTCCACTTCTGCATAATCACATCCTGAAAAGTATAATAGGATTCTAGCTAAATGATTTCACCTAGTAAATGGCATTTTTGAAATGTTAGCTTTTCTGTTATATGTGGCAATAAGCATACGCACGGATGACATCATAAAACTCCTCTATAATGAAAAAATATAAAAGGTGTTTAGGCTTCAATGAGAAGATCATAATAGCCACAACAATGGACTCAAACATACTAATGATCATGAAGATGGCACAAGACTGTTACACGGTAAGGTCTTCATGAGTCGGGGCCAACTCCGTAGCAACTAACAACAGCAAAGAACAGCATGCATCTCAATTGTTCGAAATGAGAAGAACTGGCACAGAGAAGCCAAACATAGGTAAACCAAGTGCCTGAGTCATCTAGTGCTACTCTAACAGAAATACCACAAGTGGATGGCTTTAACAAAGAGAAATTTATTCTCTCACAGCCTAGTAGGTTACAAGTCCAAATTCAGGGTGTCAGCTCCAGGAGAAGGCTTTCTCTGTTGGCTCTGGAGGAAGGTCTGTGTCATCAATCTTCCCGTGGTCTGGGAGCTTCTCTGTGCAGGAACCTCAGGTCCAAAGGACAAGCTCTGCTCCCAGCACTGCTTTCTTGGTGGTGTGAGGTCCCCATGTCTCTCTGTTCGCTTCTCTCTTTTAGATCTCAAAAGAGATTGGCTTAAGACACTATCTAATCTTGTAGACCTCATCAATATAACTGTCGCTAATCCATTTTATTACATCATAGTAATAGAGTTTACAACACACAGGGAAATCACATCAGATGATAAAATGGTAGACAATCATACAATACTGGGAATCATGACATAGCCAAGTTGACAGATATTTTTGGGGGACACAGTTCAATCTATGACACCAAGGCAGCAGATATTACCTACCTTAGCAGGTTCTGTGGTTCTTAGTGTCCAAGTTTTAAATAACACTAGAAACATCTGAGGCAAGTTTTTGTTTTTATTTTCTCTCCTTTCAGAACAATGCTCTGATGAATGCAGAAATGGAATGCAAACACACAGATCCAATTCCCTTTGAAATACTTAAGAATATAAAAATGAACAGAAGTATCCTTGGAAAACCTGCACTGAGCTTCCAGAAGCCCATATGTTTGAAACAGAGATTGTGATGTCCTCCAAAAGATAAACATCAGAGTTTGCTTACAGACTTCACTTCCTCCTCCAGTGTCAGAATTTTTGATTAATGTCAAAAGCAGAGCCCCTTGCCATAATTAGTCTACATATTAAATCTTGCAAGACTGATGTCTCTGAATGCAAACTGGCCAGACTCAATGTTACAATAGGAACATTCCATGGCAGAATAAAATCCAATGACAAAAGAAAGCCCTCAGTTACGTGCAGTTTACACAAATGCAGCCACAAAAATTACAATCGCTTCCCAAGAACTGCACTCGCCAATGGATGTGTGTTGGTCTGTGTGATGATTCTTATGCACAAAAGGCTAAAACAAATTAAAAAAAAGAATTTTTTTTTTTTTAATCCACAAGTAATTGATACTAGAGCACCCCGTGGACACTGAGTTTATAAATCATGAGCTTGCACCACCAAGCAGGAGTTGTTTGGCTTCAATACAGATGAGTTTGTGTGTCTTGTACAGTAGCACATGGCCAAAGACCAACCTCTTAGCACGTTCTTCAGTGCCTCAGAAAGGCTAGGATGGCGACTTTCACTTATTCAGTTTAATTTTCATTCGATTAAACATCTGCTGAATGGATTATGAGGATGGTAGTCTCATCAAAATTAAACCCAATATTTGGAGAAAAAAAGTTAACACAACATATTAGAACAGAAAAGTAAACTCTCTCTTTCCCATATAGTTTTGCTTTTTGTGTCTTCTGGGCATCAGTGAAGGCATAAACAAACTATTTTATTACACACATTTAACTTTATCCCCTGTCTAACTTCATATTTAAAGAAAACAAATAAGTAGAGTAAATATCAATGTTGTCACTCAAGCCACCAAGAAATAGGAAACGAAGGTGAATACATACTTGCATGTTTATTAGTCATAAGTAAGTCTGGTGCATAAGCTTAAAAGAGCTTCTTAATATTAAATTTTTAATTGCTATCTGACAATAATCTCACGCTTTTTACAGTTATTCAGTAAGAGGAAAAGGTAGACTTTTGGAGGAAATTTTTTGATTTAGAAGCTTTAGGATGAATAATGTAGTAGAGATACACATATACTCTTTTATTTCTTAAATTCTTCTCTAAAATGATGATGACTGTATTTTCTTCAACAAAATCAGGTCAATTGGTATGCTGGAATTTGAGTTCAATAACAGAGACAACAGAACAGAATTTGAAACTAGGACTTGAGTGAATAGTAATAAGATTTCACGGTGTGTAATCTCTTCTCTTTCATTTGCCAGTTTCCTATGAGACAGGCCTTTGAATTATATGCTCTAATAAAATGCATCCTGTGCTAAGGTCTGGGGGATTGGTTTCCTCAAGAGTCTAACTCGCTCACACATTGCCTGCCTTGGAAAACGCGCCCACTAAGGTCGCTGGAAATATCTGAGATAAGAGCCTGTTAAATAAATCCACAGACTATCTCCAGCCTCTTATAAGGGAACAGAATCTCAACTTTCTCTTTTTCCTGCAAGTCTACACTTATCCATGGCAATTCTAGAAGATGTTTCATAGGTCTGCAGGGGCTCTGAAATGTCAAGCCTTCCTTTTAACAGAGAAATAACATTTCTGAGGGTTCTGAATTATGCAAAGCGGTAATTCCGAGATTCCCTTTATGACGGACACATATAAACAAGGAGACACAAACAGACTAAGTAAGGGTCTTCCTGAAGGGAGTGCTTGCTCTGCAAACATGATCACCCTTGAACTCCAGACTGATGCTGCAGCACCTATCAGCTCCAGTAATAATGCACCTGTTCTTTGCAGGAACTCAAGACGGTATCAGCATTGACCTAAATGAACGACGCCAGCCTCAGTTCCATTAACAAGCCAACCTCTTGGCAAAGATGCTTGTGTTATTCCTACAGTAATCAAGAGTGCCATTTACACAACTGTACCCTTACTTACAAAGAAATCATTCCATGACTCTTCTCTAAGAATATAGTATTTAGCCTAGCTTCCTTTTGTCTAAGGCGCCCTGACAGTGCAGCGGGTTAAGAGCTAGGCTGCTAACCAAAAGATCAGTGGTTTGAATCTACCAACTGATCCGAGGGAGAAAGACATGGCAGTCTGCTTCTGGAAAGATTTACAGCCTTGGAAACCCTATGGGGCAGTTCTACACTAACCTTTAGGGTCGCTATGAGTCAGAATCGAGTCAACAGCAATGGGTATAGTGTAGTCCTTCTGTCTGACAATCAGAGAGAACAATGAATTTTAAATTCAGCATATAGGCCATTTATACTGTCATTTGCAGAATTCTTTTAAACAAAAAATGATGGTGGAAAGACACTCTATTCTTTAAATTCAATCTAGCCTCTTCCTATCTTGTATTCAGGACAGAAAGGAAATGAATTTTAAATAAAATAAGTAGTTTTTCAATGACATAATTTCATCCCTAAATTCATTTTATTACATAAATGCTTGTTACCAATGAAAGGGGAACATTTTTCTAAGTGAATATGCTCATTTACTCCGTAAAATCATAGTGCGTGACTCTCACATCAATCTTGAAAACAAGTCCAACTAGGCTCCATGATTGTCAGGAACTTTTTGGTAAAGGCTTTGAAAATATATATTAATCATGTCCATTCAGACTTCTGAGATTCCAGTAGACTCTGCTTAAGAATTTGAGAAAGATGTCTTAACATTTTTATAAATTTTATTGACCCTACACCTTTAGTCTGAACTAGATTTTTAAATGTCTCTGCAAATCAGTTATTTTTCTAATTTCTCTTGATGAAAATCCCTCATTTAATAAACAATATCCCTTAAAAATAGATATAAGTGGCAAACATGCTACTGATTTTGTATAGGAAGGGGTGGTTTCCATTCCTTTGTGAAAGTGGACAGATCTTCTGGGGAGCTTTTTAAATTGAACTTTTTTATTTTAAGATACTTTATAGATCCTATAGGACAGAGAGAAACGGCCCAATAGGGGTTCCAAGGGGTACCTGGTGGATTCAAACTGTTGACCTTTTGGTTAGCAGCTGTAGCTCTTAACCACTACACCACCAGGGTTTCCATAGATTCACAGTTATAAGAAATAATACAGAGAGATCGCATGTGCCCTTTCCCTGGGTCACAATGGTAACATTTTGTAAAAAGTATAGTATAATATTACAACCAGGCTATTAGCAAGGATACAGTCAAGGTAGAGTTTTTCCCTCCCTCCAAGCATCCCTCATGTTGTCCTTTTATAGCCATGCCCACTCGCCACCTGTTCCCACCCCGTCCCTAACACCTGGCAACCACTAATCTGTTCCCCATTTCTATAATTTTGCCATTTCCAGAATGGTATATAGAATGGAATCAATCAATCTCTTTTTTCAGAAGCACAGTTGGTCTTTTTCAATCAGCATAATTCTCTAGAGAGCCACTGGGTTTCTGCCCATGTCCTGAGCTCACTCCTCTCTGTGGCTGAGCACTGTTCTAAGGCACAGATGACCACGGTTTCGGCCATTCACCCAGTGAAGGACAACCGGGTGTTTTCCACTTTTTGGTTAATTTAAGTAAAGCTGCTGTGAGCATTCAAGCACAGGTTTTTCTGTGAATGTAAGTGTTCCTTTCTCTGGGATAAACACCCAGGAGTGCAACTACTGGGTTGTATAGCACGTGTATGTTCAGATTTCTAAGAAACGATCATACCCTTTTCCAGGATGGCTAAGCCATTCTACATTCCACCAGCAATATACGTGTGGTCCAGTTCTTTCACATCCTCATCAGCATTTGTCATTAACACCATTTTTTTAAATTTTAGCCATTTAGCTATTTTAGTGGTTGCTCTGAGTATAAATTTATACATATAGAACTTGTCACACTTTACAGGTGTTCAAGTAAAGTATAGAAACCAGAACCCTCCTCCTTTACATCTCTTTACCCGCCCCCATTTATATTATGTTGTTCTTGTTGTTAGGTGCCATTGAGTCAGTTCCAACTCACAGGCACCCTGTGTACAACAGAAAACACCACTGCCCAGTCCTGCGCCATCCTCACAGTCGTTGTTATGCTTGAGCCCGTTGTTGCAGCCACTGTGTCAATCCATCGCATTGAGGGTCTTCCTCTTGGTCGCTAACCTTCTACTTTACCAACCATGATGTCCTTCTCCAGGGACTGGTCCCTCCTGATAACATATCCAAAGTGTGTGAGACATATGTATATTTATACTACAGTTGTCTTAAAAACTTCTTCTATATTCATTTAGAACTTCATCCGATGGTGTTACAATTTTTGCTTCAACCTTCAAACAATTTAGAAAACTCAAGCAGAGAAGGAAAATCTACTGTTTTTAACCATATTTTCTTTCCTGTGTTCTTTCTTTCTTCTTGATGTTCCAAGGTTCCTTCTTTCATCTGATACATGTCATTCTGTATAATAAGCTATACGGTCTTCTTACCACTAACCATTATGAAAAAAAAGAAAGAAATGACAAGAGGAAAAAAAAAAAAATCCAGCAAGCACATACGCCCCCGCTGTTCTCTCCAGTACACTAAGGTCTATACGTAGCCTTTGTTAGTGGAAGCATTAAGTCGCTCGCAGGTGTGGTTCATTTTCCTTGTATCAGCGGTAATTTCTCATTATACGTTTGGTGCTTATACTGTAAAGTACAGCACCTGTAATGATAAAAGGTAACTAAACAGTAGTGACTAAGTAGTTAGAAGACATATGTTCTAAGATTGCATAAAATTACCAAGCAATTAACGCCCAAACTCTGCCTATTGTATACCTTAAAAGAATAATATAAAGTATAGCCATCAGACTTGCAATTAAATGTGTAATGCCTAGTCTATACAATAAAACTCTTATATGAAAGCACTTTGCCAACTTTGCAACACCTATATCACTAAACTGTGATCTAATAAAAGTTCCAGAAATATAAAAAATGTACTTGTTCAATGCTTTCAAGTATACTGGACTTTATAATTCTAGTAAATTATAAGACAACCTGATAGTATTAAACGAAAAGAATACATAAAATTATAAGATTCTATGTGTTCATAACTGTATTACCATGTAGAGAAAGAATAGTTGATCAATTATTAAAAAGATATATTAGCAGAGTTAAAGGAGCCTGCTAAAGAGCCCTGATGGTGTAACAGTTAAGTGCTCGGCTGCTGACAGAAAAGGTTGGAGGTTCGAACCCACCCAGTGGCTCTTTCGGAGAAAGACCTGGCAATCTATTTCTGTAAAGATTACAGCCAAGAAAACCCTATGGGCCAGTTGTACTCTGTTACATGGGGTCACTATGTGTTAGAATTGACTCAATGGCACCCAACAACAAGGGGCTTGCTGGTATATGATTCCCTGTCCATTGAATTTTTATAACTAGCATATATTAATTTTATCATTAAAAACTACAACTTAAGTATATTCAAAGGGAAATGATAATGTAGGAAAAATCTATAAAGGACATGAAGAAAATACCAACTCTTCACGAATTTGATTAAACAGTATTCCCTTATGTTAGCAGCGGTTCAAGGTGCGCATAGCGGAACCAGGATATCTTCTTGCAGTTTTTAAAGTTTCAGCTGTTAGCATGTCATTGTAAAGATGACAGAACCCACGGATGTTTCTGACAATAACAGGTGCGTTTTCTTACAGATTGCAGGACATTCTTCTAGCCGTTGCACACTGTTTATCTTATCAGCGAAAGTCATTTTTCACTAGTCACAGATTTTAAAATATTTATATCATGTTTATATATTATTTATATTATGTACATCACTAAAAACACAGCTAATTCAATAATTTGGATTTTATGGGTAATTTATTTTTCTCTCGTACTTCCATTTAGATGTTCAAGTCTAAATGTCCCTGGTTTTCTAATCTCAGACTTCATATCATAAACCTTAGAAGAATGGGGGTAATAACTCAGTGCCCTTTAATACTTACTGCAAGAACGACCTACTTATGAAATGAGTCTCTAAATGTATATATATATATATTAAACACCATAAAATTGAAGATTTGTTTAAAGGAATTTATGAATATCCTGATGAATCCTTTTATAAAACTAAAAATTCCTCTGCAAAAGGAAGAATCATATATTATCTTCTACTTTGTAAGTTCAACTCATTATCACAAAATAATACAAATAGAATGACTTCCGCATAACACTAATTTAAAGATATCAAGATTTCTCACGCCCTCACTAATAAACTTATTGTTGTTGTTAGGTGCCATCAAGTCAATTTTGAGTCATAGTGACCCCATGCGACAGAGAAGAACTACCCCATAGGGTTTCCTTGGCTGTAATCTTTATGGGAGCAGATCGCCAGGTCTTTCTCCCGCAGAGCTGCTGGGTGGGTTCAAACCGCCAATCTTTCGGTTACCAGCTGAGCCCAAACCACTGTATCACCAGGGCTCCTAAATAAACCTATACTGGTATTAATAAAAATAATACAACTCACGTGGATCAACCAAAATCCTATATAAACTCTCAAATTCCTATTATTTTAACAGTTAATTTACTTGCAAAGTTCACCAGTTTGGGTATATACACCTATATTAACCATAACCCATTGCCATGGAGTCGACTCCAACTCATAGTGACCCTACAGGACAGAGTAGAGCTGCCCCATAGGGCTTCCAAGGAGCAGCTGGTGGATTCGAACTGCCGACCTTTTGGTTAGCAACCATAGCTCTTAACCACTGTGCTACTGGAGCCCTATACAGCTATATTAGAACACTTATTTCCTTGTATAATGCTGAATAATAAGTTAAAAATTATGTAGAGGTGATTTCAGGGATTTTGATATGCAGTATGTTAGATCTGTGGATGAGAAGGGGTCACTTATCATTTGAACAGGTCCTAAATACTTTTACAAGAACAAACAAGAACTCTTTATATAGAGAAAACATCAATCTTTTGTAAATAATATGTCAAAGATTACTATTTTACATTGCATTCTTGTAGGTACAAGAAAAGGAATAAAAACATGTGCATAAGCATTACTTATGAAGAAGGAAAATAATGTATGACTCTTTCTAATTTGCTGCTAACAAATACAATGTGTGGCAGATATCTGCTTTACGAAAATATATTTTAAAACAATAAGACCATGATGTATCTTTCCTGAACACTACAGTTATGGGTTTCTATTTTTCACTGAATTTGTCTAAGAAAATGATAAAGTTTTTTTTAAGCTTGCTAGATTCAAATTCTACTACTCTTTTTTTTCTTTTTTTTAATTGTGCTTTAGGTGAAAGCTTATAACTCAAGTTAATTTCTCATAAAAAAATTTATACACATATTGTTATGTGACCCTAGTGGCAATCCCTATAATGTGACAGCACACTTCCCCTTTCCACCCCAGGTTTCCTGTGCCTGTTCAACTAGCTCCTATCCCTCTCTGCCTTCTCATCCTGCCTCCAGACAGGAGCTGCCCATTTAGACTCATGTATGTACTTGAACTAAGAAGCACAGTCTTCATGAGTATTATTTTATGTTTTAGAGTCCACTCTGTCTGAAGAGTTGGCTTCAGGAAAGGTTTTAGTTTTAGGCTAACATACAGTCCAGGGGCCAGGTCTTCTGGGGTTCCTCTAGTCTCAGTTAGACCATTAAGTCTGGTCTTGTTTACTAGAATTTGAGTTCTGCACCCCACTTTTCTCCTGCTCCGTCAGGGACTCTCTGCTGTGTTCCCTGTCAGGGCGGTCATTGGTGGTAGCCAGCACCATCTAGTTCTTCTGCTGTCAGGCTGATGGAGTCTCTGGTTTATGGGTCTCTTGGGCTAATATTTTCCATGTGTCTTTCGTGTTCTTCCTTCTCCTTTGCTCCAGTTGAGTTGAGACCAATTGCTGCATCTTAGATGGCCGCTTGCAGGCTTTTAAGACCGCAGACACCACTCATCAAAGTGGGATGCAGAACATTTTCTTAAAAAACTTTGTTATGCCGGTTGACCCAGATGTCCCCCGAAGCCATGGTCCCCAAACCCCAGCCCTTGCTACTCTGTCCCTCGAAGTGTTTGGTTGTGTTCCAGAAACTTCTTAGCTTTTGGTTTAGTCCAGTTGTGCTGACTTCCCCTGTATTCTGTGTTGTCCTTCCCTTCACCTAAGGTAATTCTTGCTACTATCTAGTTAGTGGAAACCCTGGTGGTATAGTGGTTAAGTGCTATTGCTGCTAACCAAGAAGTTGGCAGTTCATATCCACCAGGTGCTCCTTGGAAACACTATGGGGAAGTTCTACTCTGTCCTATAGGGTTGATGGGTTTGGTATAGTTTTTATCTAGTTAGTGAATTCCCCTCTCTCTCCCTCCCCACGCTTGTAACCATCAAAGAATGTTTTCTTCTGTTTAAACCTTCTTGAGTTCTTATAATAGTAGTCTTATACAATATTTCTCCCTTTGCGACTGACTAATTTCATTTAGCATAATGCCTTCCAGATTCATCCATGTTGTGAGATGTTTCTCAGATTCATCATTGTTCTTTATCGTTGTGTAGTAATCCATCGTGTGAATATACCTTACTTTGTTGATCCATTCGTCGGTCAATGGGCACCGAGGTTGTTTCGATCTTTTTGCTGTTGTGAACAGTGCTGCAGTGAACATGGGTGTGCATATATCTATTCATGTGACGGCTCTTACTTCTCTGGGCTATATTCCAAGGAGTGAGACTGCTGGATCTTATGGTACTTCTATTTCTAGCTTTGTAAGCAAGCGTCAAAACAATTTCCAAAGTGGTTGTACCATTTTACACTCCCACTAGCAGTGTATAAGTGTTCCAGTCTCTTCACAACCTCTCCACATTTATTTTGTGTTTTTTTTTTTGGATTAGTGCTAGCCTTGGTGGGGTGAAATGGTATCTCCTAGTTTTGATTTGCATTCTCTAATGGCTAAAGATCCTGAGCATTTCCTCATGCATCTGTTAGCTGCCTGAATGTCTTCTTTGGTGAAGTGCCTGTTCATATCCGTTGCCCATTTTTTAATTAGGTTATTTGTCTTTTTGTTGTTCAAGTTTTGCAGTATCTTGTATATTTTAGAGATTAGACCCTGATGGGATATGTCGCAGCCAGAATTTTTTCCCAGTCTGTAGGTTGTCTTTTTACTCTTTTGGTGAAGTATTTTGATGAGCATAAGTGTTTGATTTTCAGGGGCTCCCAGATATCTAGTTTCTCTTCTGGTGTTTGTGCATTGTTAGTTATGTTTTGTATTCTGTTTATGCCATGTATTAGGGCTCCTACCATTGTCCTTATTTTTTCTTCCATGATCTTTATCATCTTAGATTTCATATTTAGGTCTTGACCCATTTTGAGTTAGTTTTTGTGCATGGTATGAGGTATGGGTCTTGTTTCATTTTTTTGCAGATGGATATCCAGTTATGCCAGCACCATTTTTTAAGGACAATTTCCCCAGTTCATGGACTTTGGGCCTTTGTCAAATATCAGCTGCTTATAGGTGGATGAATTTACGTCTGGATTCTCAATTCTGTTCCATTGGTCTATGTATCTGTTGTTGTACCAGTACCAGGCTGTTTTGACTACCGTGGCAGTATAATAGGTTCTAATATCTGGTAGTGCAAGGCCTCCCACTTTGTTCTTCTTCTTGAGTAATGCTTTACTTATCCGGGGCCTCTTCCTTTTCCATATGAAGTTGGTATTTTGTTTCTCCCTCTCATTAAAAAATGCCATTGGAATTTGGATCAGGATTGCATTGTATCTGTAGATCACTTTAGGTAGAATTGACATTTTCACAATGTTGAGTCTTCCTATCCATGAGCAAGGTATGTTTTTCCACTTATGGAGGTCTCTTTTGGTTTTTGCAGTGGTGTCTTGTAGTTTTCATTGTATAGGTCTTTAACGTCTCTGGTTAGATTTATTCCTAAGTATTTTATCTTCTTGGGAGCTATTGTAAATGGTATTGATTTTGTGATTTCCTCTTTGAAGTTCTCTTTGCTGGTGTAGAGGAATGCAATTGATTTTTGTATGTTTATCTTGTATCCTGATATTTTGCTGAAATCTTCTATTAGTCCCAGCAGTTTTCTTGTGGATTCTTTGTGGTTTTCTGTGTATAAGAGCATATCATCTGCAAAAAGGGATATTTATACTTCTTCCTTACCAATTTGGATGCCCCTTATTTCTTTTTCTTGCCTTACTGCTCTGATTAGGACATCCAGCACAATTTTGAATAAGAGTGGTGATAAAGGGCATCCTTGTCTGATTCCCGTTCTCAAGGGGAATGCTTTCAGACTCTACTTAGGCAGATGTTGGCTGTCAGCTTTGTATAAATGCCCTTTATTATATTGAGGAATTTCCCTTTTATTCCTATTTTGTTGAGAGTTTTTATCATGAATGGGTGTTGGACTTTGTCAAATGCCTTTTCTGCATCAACTGATAAGATCATGTGGTTCTTGTCTTTTGTTTTATTTATGTGATGGATTACATTGATTGTTTTTCTAATGTTGAATCATGCCTGCATAGCTAGTATGAATCCCACTTGGTCATGGTGAATTATGTTGTTGATATGTTGTTGAATTCTATTGGCTAGAATTTTGTTGAGGATTTTTGCATCTACATTCATAAGATACATTGGTCTGTAATTTTCTTTTTTTGTGGTGTCTTTACCTGGTTTTGGTATCAGGGTTATGCTGGCTTCATAGAGTGAGTTCAGGTATATTCCATCCTCTTCAATGCTCTGAAATATCTTTAGTAGTAGTGGTGTTAACTCTTTTCTGAAAGTTTGGTAGAATTCTCCAGTGAAGCCGTCAGGGCCAGGGCTTTTTTGTTGTTGTTGTTGAGAGTTTTTTAATTACCTCTTCAATAGGTATATCTAGTTTTTCTACTTTGGTTGCTGTTAGTTTGGGTAGATAGTGTGTTTCTAGAAATTTCTCCATTTCCTCTAGGTTTTCAAATCTATTGCGGTAGAATTTTTCATAATAATCTGTTATGATTCTTTTAATTTCAGTTGGGTCTGTTGTGATATTGCCCATCTCATTTCTTATTTGGGTTCTTCACTTCCTCTCCTGTTTTTCTTTTGTCAGTTTGGTCAGTGGTTTATCAATTTTGTTGATCTTTTCAAAGAAACATATTTTGGTCTTGTTAACTTTTCAATTGCTTTTCCATTCTCTATTTCATTTATTTATGCTCCGGTTTTTCATTATTTCTTTTCTTCTGGTACCCTAGGGCTTCTTTTGCTGCTCTCTTTCTATTTGTTCAAGTTGTAGGGTTAATATTTTGACTTTGGCCCTTTCTTCTTTTTGAATGTGTGCATTTATTGCTATGAACTGACCTCTGAGCACTGCTTTTGCTGTGTTCCAAAGGTTCTGGTAGGATGTGTTCTCTTTCTCATTTGATTCTGTGAATTTCTTTATTTTGTCCTTGATTTCTTCTATAGACCAGTAGTTTTTGTGCAAGGTGTTGTTCAGTTGGCATGTGTTTGATTTTTTTTTTTTTTTCCTGGCTTTTTCTACTATTGACTTCTACTTTTATGGCTTTACGGTCAGAAAAGATGCTTTGTAGTATTTTGATGCTTTGGATTCTGTTAAGGCTTGCTTTATGGCCTAATATGTGGTCTATTCTGGAAAACGTTCCATGTGCTTGGGAAAAGAAAGTATAGTTGGCTGCTGTAAGGTGGAGGGTTCTGTATATATCTATGAGATCAAGTTGGTTGATTGTGGCATTTAGGTCTTCAGTGTCTTTATTGAGCTTCTCTCTGGATGTTCTGTCCTTCACCAAAAGTGGTGTGTTGAAGTCTCCTACTACTATTGTGGAGTTGTCTATTTCTCTTTTCAATGCTGTTAGAGCTTGTTTTTGAGTATGTATTTTGGAGCCCTGTTGTTGGGTGCATAAATATTTATTATAGTTATGTCCTCCTGGTGTATTGACCCTTCAATCATTATATAGTGTCCTTCCTTATCCTTTGTAGTGGATTTTGCTTTAAAGTCTATTTTGTCAGAGATTAATATTGCCACTCCTGGTCTTTTTTGATTGTTGTTTGCTTGATATATTTTTTTTGCATCCTTTTAGTTTGTTTGTGTCTTTAAGTCTAAGATATGTCTCTTGTAAGCAGCATATAGATATTTTTGTATCCATTCTTCCACTATCTGTCTCTTTATTGGTGTGTTTAGTCCATTTACACTCAGTGTAATTATTGATAGGTATGAGTTTAGTGCTGTCATTTTGGTGTCTTTTTTTGTGTGTTGTTGACAGTTTCTTTGTTCCACTTAATTTTCTGTGCTGAGTCATTTTTCTTCATGTATTTTCTTTTCATTGTTCTTGATTTTGTATTTGCTGAATCTTTATATTTTTCTTGTTTTTTATATTGATGTGTAGGATTGTTAGTTTCTTTGGTGGTTACCTTATAATTTTTCTCTGTTTTTCTAAGTTTAAGCCAATCTTTTATTTCTTGATATCACCTTGATTTCCTCTCCATATCAACGTTCTATGACTACATTATTTAGTTCCTCTTTTTTATTTTAACGTTGTCATCTTTTACATATTGATGTCTGTTTCCCTATTTTCAGTGTTTTATCTTTGATTTAGTTTTGTGACTTCCTGTCATGGATTGAATTATGTCTCCCAAAAAAATGTATGTATCAGTTTGGCTGGGCCATGATTCCTGGTATTATGTGATTTTCCTTTAAGTTGTAAATCCTGCCTCTATGATGTTAATGAGGGAGGATGGGTGGCAGTTGTGTTAATAAGGCAGGACTCAATCTACAAGATTGGATTGTGTCCTGAGGCAATCTCTTGAGATATAAAAGACAGAAGTGAGCAGAGAGACAGGAGGACTTCATAGCACCAAGAAAGCAGTGCCAGGAGCAGAGCATGTCCTTTGGACCCGGGGTCCCTGCGCAGAGAAGCTCCTAGTCCGGGGGAACATTGAGAAGGTCAACAGAGAGAGAAAGCCTTCCCCTGGAGCTAATGCCCTGAATTTGGACTTTTAGCCTACTTTACTGTGAAGAAATAAATTTCTCTTTGTTAAAGCCATCCACTTGTGGTATTTCTGTTGTAGCAGCACTAGATGACTAAGACATTTACCTATCTGGGTTGGTATCTGGTTGCTCTGCCCTGTGTTCTAGTCTTGGGTTGCTATCTGATGTTATTGATTTTTTAACTGGAGGACTCCCTTTAGTATTTCTTGTAATTTTGGTTTGGTTTTTACAAATTCCCTTAACTTCTGTTTATCTGGAAATGCCCTAATTTTTCCAGCATATTTGAGAGACAGTTTTGCTGGATATATAATTCTTGGCTGGCAATTTTTTTCCTTCAAGGCTTTATGTATGTCATCCCATTGCCTCCTTGTCTGCATGGTTTCTGCTGAGTAGTCTGAGCTTTGTCTTATTGACTCTCCTTAACAGATGACTTTTCACTTATCCCTAGAGGCTCTTAAAATTCCCTCTTTATCTTTGGTTTTGGCAAGTTTCATTATAACATGTCTTGGTGACTCTCTTTTGGGATCTGCCCTGTGTGGGGTTCGATGAGCTTCTTGGATAGACATCTTCTCATCTTTCACGATATCAGGGAAGCTTTCTGCCAACAAATCTTTGACAATTCTCTCTGTATTTTCTTTTATCCCTCCCTCCCCTGTTCTGGTACTTCAATCACTTGTAGGTTATTCCTTTTGATAGAGTCCCACATAATTCTTAAGGTTTCTTAATTTTTTTTAATTCTTTCATCTGATTTTTCCTCAAATAAATTGATGTCAAGTGCTTTATCTTCAATCTCACTAATTCTAACTTTCATTGCCTCAATTCTGCCCCTATATCTTTCTATTGAGTTGTCTAATTCTGAAATTTTATTGTTAATCTTTTGGATTTCTGTTTGCTGTCTCTCTATGGATTCTTGCAGCCTGTTAAATTTGTCATTATGCTGCTGTATAACCTTCTTAAGTTCATCTGTTGCTTTGTCTGTGTGTTCTTTGCTTGGTCTGAATTTTGCCTGATCTCCTTTCTAATCTCTTGAAGAGCTCTGTATATTAATCTTGTGAATTCTACCTCTGGTAATTCAAAGATCTTATCTTCCTCCAGGAGGTTTCCTGGTTGTTTGGTTTGGTTGCTTGCTGAAGCCATCATAGTATGTCTCTTCATGTGATTTGATATTGATTGTTGTCCCTGAGCAATCAATAACTTATTATATTTATTTTATGTTTGCTTACTGTGTCCTAGCTTCTTGTTTTGTTTTGTTTTGATATGACCAAATAGGCTGGTAGTATGAATTACTTTGATCATTGGTGTCTTTGAAGCTCTCCTGTCCTGTTACCAGGTGGTTAGAGCTGCTACTAGGTATGTGAGCCCAGGAGTCCTTTTACTTTTCTTATGTGGATTCAGCTCAGGTGTCCAAGTCATCAGTCACTGAGTGTGTGGTGCAGTCTCTCATCTACAGTCCCAGACAGCCAGGGCTATACAGGGGTGATTGGAGCAGGCACAGGTATATGGCTGCAGGAAGTGGCTATATGCTGAGCAAGGTAGGAGGTTGATGGCTGCCCCTGAGTGCCTGGGTGGAAGGTGTATCCCTGTTCTCTGGAGCATGTAGATGGGTGGGTTTTGCAGCCGGACATTGGGTACCCAATGTTGTTGGTTGTGAGGACTGAGAAGTACCACTTATTCTTGGACCCCTGTCTTGGGTGAGTAGGTGGAGTGGGTGAAGCCACCAGTCCTCAGGCCCCTGATATGGGTAGATGAGGACCCTACTTAATGGGTAGGGCAGTGTCAAATGTCATGAATCTGCCACTCCCCCTTAGCTGTTGCAGTTGAAAATAGGCTTCAGGTATGTACCCTGTTGTCCTAAGCCAATGAGGGCGTATATTTTTGAAATGGGCCCACACAGGTCTACGCAGGAGTGAAAGGCATTCAAAGTCCATGGACCCCTTATGCCTGTGGCTAGACAAAGGGGCTGTGCCTGCCTTGAGGTCCCGGTTTAGGGGAGCTGGCAGTTTATTTTTTCCTGTTTGTTATTTGTACGTTAATTTGTTCCCTCTCCAAAGCCAGGAGAATGGCTCAGTGAGTACAATGGGTCCCACTTTTGGTAGAGGGGGCATGGCAGTCGCTGAAGCCAGACCAGGACCAGAGCAGAGCGGGGAGGGGGCGGGTAAATGGGAGAGAGGCACTTCCCAGAGAAGAAAGCGTTTTTTTGATCCCACATGGTAGGTTAGACACTTGCACTTAACTTTCTCAGATTCAGCACTAATTCTCCCTGGTTCTGGAGGCTTGTACAGACCTTCTGCAGCTCAGTTTCTCCTGGTGTGGAAAACACATCCTGAGCGCTACTGCTTGCCTCAGCCCATGTGTGTCGGGCGATCCAACCTGCAGGGTGCTGGCCAGGTCAGGTCTTGCAAATCCTCACTGCTTCTGAACTGTCTCTCCCTTCCCCTGCCATTCAGTCTGACTCCTTAACTATGTCTTTGATGTTCAGGACTCCTAGATTGTCATATATAATTGATTCACTTGTTTTTTCAGGTGTTTGTTTTGGGGGACCACAGGAAGCATCTGACTACTCTGTCATCTTGGCTCTGCTTCTCTATGACTCTTAAGTAAAACCTGTATATTTAAGTATCATAATTTATTCACAAACTCCAGAGTTTTTTTTAGTCAAAATATATAAACATTCTATATATTTTAGTGTATAAACACACAAACACACACACACATATATATATTTGTTCCAGTAGAATACTTATCACATTATCATTGCCCTAACTCTTTAATTTATTATAGATACATTTGTCATAATTCACTATAGAAAGGAGTCTTGGTTTATTAAAGGTGATTTTTTAGACTGTGAAGCAACTGCCTAATAATGATGATGATAATGATTGCTAGCATTTATACAGTGCTTACCATATGTCACATTCTGTTCTATGAACTTTATATAATTACTTATACCTCAAAAATTCCAGTGAGATAGGTACTATTATTATTTCCATTTTACAAATGAGCAAACTGGGACGGAAAGGCTAATATCTCTAAGTACGTAGCTTATACATTTTTAGAAAATATTTTGTCTTAATTTACAGTATGGAAAAGTAGATTCAATCTAAATACTTAAAAGCTCAACTATGATATAAACATTCAGCAGAGTATCATATTCACCCTTGGAAATGAAGATTATATAACAACATGAAAAAAGCTTATGATATAATGTGAGGTGAAAAAAATCAGAATATTATAACTACACCACATAAAAGTCAGCTATGCATGCAGTCAAGGGCTAGAAGAGGTAGTACAATATGGTGTGGATGTGCTGCTCCTCCAGTGAACGGTCCTCTGCCTCTCCTTCACATCACTAGCAAGCTTGTCCATGCATGTTACAAAAATCCCTTGGCTCCTGCTCCACTGCTCACAGCTGAACCCCTGTGGTCAGACTTTTAACAGCCACGGGACTGGACTGTAGCCTTGAAAGCCCCCTAAGTCACCACAGTCACCAAGTCTAAAGGCCCTTTTCTTCCTAGTCTTCCTCCATATTTTCACAGCACATGTGCTCCTTACCAGTTATTTTCTTTTTGAACTTTCCCCTTTGATTCAAACCATTGTGATCTACCGGTTCTCCTCCTTTATCAACTCGTTCATCAACTATAAAGACAGGAAATTTTCTTATTCACCTTTTATCTCAGGATTTAAGTCTACAAAGTATCCTCAGAAGTGTCAGTTGAACAGATGAGGCCTCCTTTGCTGGCCTCTCCTCTTGCTACCTACATGAAAGAATAGCTTATGCCCCTTTCCACAGCCCTCTTTCCACATTTCCCTATGGCAATTCTACCTTATCCAGTAACTGAAATGTTTACCTCTATGTAGATGATCCTTGGAGCCCTGATGGCACAGTGGTTAAGAGCTTGGCTGCTAACCAAAAAGTCCACAGTTCGAATCCACCAGCTCCTCCTTGGAAATCCTATGGGGCAGTTCTACTCTGTCCTATAAGGTCGCTATGAGTCAGAATCGACTGGACCGCAACAGGTTTGATTTTTTTCCTTTGGTTTAGACAGTTCTTAACTATAAGCCCCCTAAGTTCCAGACAGCAATTCCCAACAGCCTCCTAGATATCTCCATATGCATATCCTGCTGGTATCAGCTCTTATCATGTATAAAAACTCATCATCCTTCAAACTGAATCTGACTGGGTCTTCATGCTTCCTCGTTTCTCTCTATGGCACCCTATGTTTTCAGGTTTTCCGGACATGAAACTTCAATGCCAAGTCAGCCCAGGTTCCCTAAAATACAGCTCCAAACTCCCTTTTTTGCCCAATCTTCAATGTCTCCCCTTGGTTCCAGGAGAACAGAAGCCCATGCTTTTTTTGAGCATACACCCTGCTCATCCCTCCATCTATGGAATCCTGCCTGAATTTCAAATCTTCCCCGAAATCAGATGTTAGTTCTCCACCTTTAAAACCTAATAATACTTATTTGATAGTTGCCATATGGCAATTATCATATTTAACATCCTGACATTATACCGGAGCGCTGGTGGCGCAGTGGTTAAGAGCTCAGGTTGCTAACCAAAAGGTCGGCAGTTCAAATCCACCAGCCGATCCTTGGAAACCCTACAGGTCAGTTCTACTCTGTCCTATAGGGTTGCTATGAGTTGGAATCGACTCAACGGCAAAAGGTTTGGGTTTTGTTGTTGTTTTGTTTTTTTAATGCTATACCTATTAGGTTAAACCACAGCGTAGTGCTGATAGTTTCAGCGCATAAAAATGGTAATGCCATGTGGTTCAAACTAATATTTATGTGGGTTTTAGAGCCCCTAATTAAAGAGCATGGCTGAGTTTTGCTCATCTTTTGGATCCCCCGAGAGTCCAGAACATTGGCAGTGTTTAAGAACTGTTTGTCATAAAAAACAGAATCAAAATCAACAAATATTTTATACATATATAGTAAAATCAATCATCTGCAGCAAGTAGTCTAACTGAATATGAAATCTCTGCTAATTGTTTTACCAACCAGCCCAAATGATAAAGGTGAGTAGCTCTAGAGCCTGAATGTTCTGATAATATACAATATTTGGATTCAGGGAGCTGTTTTAAGATCATTTGTTTGTAAAGGAAACATTCTTAGATTTAGAGGTTGGCAGGAACAGCAAGAAAGCTTTTTAGTTGACTGAACTAAAAAAGAAAAAAAAAAAAAACACCTTTGAGCACATGCATTTCCATTATAAAAACAAATGGCCTAACAGCCAAGCCCAGCAGTGTGCAGGAGTCTGTGCACTGCCATCATCAGCAGGAGCCCAGCTGGAGAACCATGAGGACAATCTGCATTTCTATCACTTGTTTTGTGTCCCCAAATTCTGAAAGCATTTCACAGAGCAATAAATATCATAACCGAGAAGAGACAGTGATAGGATGTCAGTACCAGGCCTGACTCTCTGCAGCCTGACACAGTAGCCGCACCCACCTAGCTGTGAACCTGAGTGCCAGTTAATCTGTGCTGGTTCTGAGAGGGGGAGAATGTGTCTATGGGGGTTCCTCCATAGTCACCTGCACCACCCCAGAAAGCATTAAGTCATGAACACTACTTTATAGAACTTCAATCAATGTCGAATGGCATTTGCTGGCTTCATTGACACACGGCTAGTCTCTACTTCTAGGCAACAGCAACTTTCCTCGTTCCCTGATCAGTTCTCCCCCTCCTACAAATCCTCATTCTGAATGAAAGACCAGATGAAAAGGAGACCAGGCTGTAATGGATGTCCCGGAAGAGATAAGGCCCTGGGAGAAGAGACTCACTGCTCACTCCGTAATGCTTCGGTGGCCTCTTCAAGGAGGCGAAAACCAAAAAAGCTGAACCTTGGAGAAATGAAATACCAAGGTGTATTTTTGCTGTGCTCTAATCTTCTTATTCCACCAGCTTTGAAATTATAAATGTGTGACTCTGATCCCTGCAAGGAAATTCTTGAAACTTGGGAACAGGCTTGGAGCCCAGCCCCTCCCAGGGCGCAGATCACTGGAGCAGCCACGCGGAGCCTCCAGGGGTCACACTTGGGTTGCAAATTTCTCCCTGCGCAGTGACTGAGCAGCCTGATTTGGAACGATTTATTCGAATCCTTCTTCATTAAGATTCAAACGGAATAAGTAAGGTAGAAATTGAACAGACACAGAAATTGTGCATTGCTGCTCCTGTAGTCAGTAAACATTTATTCACTGACTCCAGCCCGTGTGTTCTGTCTCTCTCTCTCTCTGTCTCACTCACAGTTGTTCTTCCAACCCTTCCTGCTTGCTGTTTTAATACATAATTAAGAAGGTCAGAATTAATGAAGCAGACTGGAGTAAAGTTCAAGGAATCCCCAGGCACTATTTATTCTATTAGAGCTCAGGCGTGAATGTCAGGACGGCACCGGAAGTGGCATAAGCAATGGGGCTGGCTGCCTCCCAGAAACCGTCCACCAAGGGACACTCACCTGCAGTGTCCAGTCGTTCCGAAGCTCCTTCCCTGCGAAAATCACACGCAACTGGTCAGCTGGAACCCCCTGTCGCTTAGCAACCGCCTCCTTGAGCTGGAAGATGCTGGTGTCAGAATCGACCTCCACAGGGAAACCATGGCTGGAGTTGAACCTGATAAACACTGACCAAGAAAATTCAGAGGGAGAACAAAAAGTGAGCAGTACTCAATATTCTTAAGTGGCAATAGCAATACTTCCGAACCCACTCACCCCTCACACGCCATTCAGGGAATGGGATATATTTTTGTTCACTTATAGTATAAAATTTAATGTTATAGAGCATTTGGAAATAAGGAAGTTTCCCCATGGGATTCTCCTTCATAGATTAGTGACCTGCACACCAAATTTATGTCTGGGGAGCAGAGGGGCTCAAGCAGAACACTCGCTTGATTGGAATTGTAAGATTCCCATAAGTTTGTCTAAGGGATTCAGCTCTGGCAGTCTGTACAAATGCACACTCTTTACATGGTACCCTTCTGGGTGAAACTAATAGGCATAGTACTAGCAGTCATGGTATGGCAATGGAAGAACGCAAGCCACATTACAGACTGGAGCGAAGACCCACATGGGGCTTTGTCTAAGCACCCTAAGCATTGGTGGTCCCAGCCCAAAAGCTACACTGGGACTTGTGGAGATGTTTCATTGCCTGTTTTCTCATGTTACCCATTGCCATCGAGTCGATTTCGACTCATAGCGACCCTACAGGACAGAGAGTATAACTGTCCCATAGAGTTTCCAAGGCTGTAACCTTTACGGGAGCAGATCATCAGGTCTTCCTCCCACAGAATGGCTGGTGGGTTCAAACCACTGACTTCTCGGTTAGCAGCCTGGTGCTTAACCACTGTGCCACAAGAGGTCCTTTCTCCACAAGAGTGACACGATTTCTCTTATTGGAACCAACATCCTCCTTGAGGCCTGGGCTGGAACTCCTGCAGTCTTTTTGCATGCTGCTAGTCTCCGTCTCCACCTCTTCACTGTCTCTAGGTGACACTGCCAGTCTCCGTCTCCACCTCTTCACTGTCTCTAG
>NW_004443938.1:8599376-8631390 GCF_000243295.1 Trichechus manatus latirostris | reverse complement strand
AGTCTCCGTCTCCACCTCTTCACTGTCTCTAGGTGACATTGCCAGTCTCCGTCTCCACCTCTTCAGTGTCTCTAGGTGACATTGCCAGTCTCCGTCTCCATGTCTTCAATGTCTCTCAAATCTGTCTTGAGTTTCAACTCCTAAGTTCTGCTGTCATTAGCATTTTTCTAGACTTTTGCAATAGCCTCCAGCTGGACAGTTGATCCATTCTCCACTTTCAAAATGCCCTACACACTTCTAGAGCAAAAGCCTTGTTGAAACAGTTCTGACCTCATTATACACTCAAACCATTCACAGTCACACTGTCCGCTGGGGAGAAAACCCCAAGCTCCCTCATCAGGCACACACCTATTTTTCAATATTTTCTCCACTTGCTCCCACATATATCTCCTCATCTAAACGCTCTCAGAAAACACATCACAGGAAACCACCGCACCATCTCTTGCCTTTTTTCATGCCACTTCCTCCTGCATCTCTGCCTGTTGAAAATGTGTCTACCTCCCTGACTTGTCGCAAATGTGACTCCTTCCAGAAGCCTCTCGCTATCCACCCCAACAAGACCAATCTCGCCTCTCGGGACTCCAGTGGCATTTACTATCTATGGTTTAGAACACTTGCCCCATTCTCTCCTGGAAACATAGAGCACAGGGATGACCAGTGTCAGAGAGGCCTACGCACAAACGCTTGTAAACCATGGAGGAGGATGTGTGCTAAGGAAATAGCATTTGTTTTGTTTACAACTATCAAAGAGTAAGTTTCTAAAATGATGGACGTTTGTTTATGTTTTAGCTTTGTTGCATGTATTTCACTTCTTTTAAAAGACTATAAACTCCTCAAGGGCAGGTTGTTGTTTGGTGCCATCAAGTCTATTTTTGACTCATAGTGACTGCATGTGACAGAGTAGAACTGCCCCATAGGGTTTTCTTGGTTGTAATCTTTATGGTAGTAGATAATCAGGTCTTTCTCTCGCAGAGACCCTGGGTGGGCTTGAACTGCTAACCTTTTGGTTAGCAGCCGAGTGTTCAACCATTTCCTCCACCAGGGCTCCTCAAGGGCAGATACTATACCTTATTTACCACTGTATTTCCTTAAATGCAGCACTACCTCTCATAGCCCCCAATTCAAAGGTGAGAGGACCCACTTAGCAATCAATATAATCAAATACTAACAATAATGACCATAATAATTGGACGCTTACTAAGTGCCAGATAGGCTGTTTCTAAGCCTTTCAATGACCCTGGCAAAGTACATATTATTATTCTTATTCAAAAGAATAGTAAATGAAGGACTGCTGTTTTTAGGTGCCATTGAGTCAATCCCAACTCATAGCGACCCAACGTGATGGAGCAGAACCGCCCCACAGGGTTTTCTAGGCTGTAATCTTCACAGGAGCAGATCACCAGATCTTTTCTCCCACAGAGCCACTAGTGGATTCAAACCACTGACCTTGCGGTTAGCAGGCAAGCACTTAACCATTGTGCCACTAGGGCTACTAAATAAAGGACTAGAAAATTACAATCACTTCCTAGAGGACATCAGCTACTTTGTCATGGAACTGGAATTCAAATTCAGATCGATCCAACTCTAAAGACCATTCTATTTCTATTACAGCAGGCTGCCTAAAACTTTCACTGAAGAAAAGCCCACATTTCTTTTCCTTATAATAAAAAGACAAACAACAAAAATACTTTATTAAACAATTTGACTATTCCATACACAGGTGAGGAGTAGCAAATCAGATTTAAAAAAAAAAGCTTCAGTGAGGAACTAAGAGTAAAAAAACAATAAACAATGGTTACAAGACACGGTGAGACAAAATGGCCCCAGCATGAGTTCAGGCAGCTTAGAGCAAAGGTTTTACCAGCGGGGAAAATATTTAGATACAGCAACGAATGGCAGTGACGAAACTGTTCCAAATAAAGAAAATTCATGAAAAAGTACCAAGGACAGAGGAAAATGTGCTTTTGATGTACTTTTAAGGAGATGTGATATGACGCTTTTGAAAGGAGATGGGGGAAATGAAAATGTATTGGAAGCCCTGGAGGTGTATTCACAGCATCCCCAGATCAGAGGCCATAAGACAACCAACTCATCAGATAAGAAAGAGGACCAGTCAGAGGCAATCAGGGAGAAAAGAGATGATCCTGGGTGTAAACTTGATTTTCCACTAGTGTGAACAGATTTTTTGAAAAGCAAAACGTCACAAAAGGGAGGATGGGGAGAAGCAGCAGCTGAGGACCAGGAAGGCACAGGATAACAATTCTGGGAGATCTTAGGGTGATAATTTCTCCCCAGGGGTCCAGTGCAGGGGAACTCTACCCTAGGGACAAAAGTTAGAAAGTAATATAAAGGGGAAAAAAGCTGGAAAAAAAAGCTACATAACTTTGTGCAACTATTGAAATCATTATTATCTAAAAGTTTGTTGTTGTTTTTTTTAAGAAAAAAAGTTTTCAAGCTTAAGCTCAGTTTGGCTAAGTCATATCAATACCTTAGAAGTGAATATTTTTGAACATCAGGTCAGATATGTAATAAAATTTAAACTAGAACTTAAAATGGAAAGATTGATCAAATACACAGAAAGCATTTGCCCAGCTAAAATATATGTATAGATAAAAAGAAACATTTTATAAAAGTGACCCAGTCAGTAATCAAATGCCATTATGGGGAAAATGGCTAGTGTATTTCAGGGCAATAGCATAATTTGCTGTGGGGCTCAATCTTTTTCTGACATGGGTGAGCAATGTACCATCAGTGCTAGCCCCCTACTCTAGCCATGACTCCCAAAAGACAGGAAAACACCCAACCTTCTCCTTCCACCTCAATCTCTTTAAGAAAATCAGAGAATGTCTTCCGAGCCAAGAAAAGAGAATCTGTATTCTGGTTGCACCACAGGCCAATTTTGTGACTTAGGACAAATTACCTGGTCACCTTGACTTTCAGCTTCCATATCTGTTAAGTGGGCATAATATAGGGGCCTCAGATCCTGCTACAAAATATTTATTGAGATTATGGTTGTACAGTATTAGAAAATTTTAGAAAGATCCCTTAGTACAGGGTCTGGCACAAAGCACATGCTCCAAAAAGAGTTCCTTAATTGTAGTCCCCTAGAGGCAGAGCTAATTAAATGGCGTCCATTGTTTGTAGTGTAACTAAGGTACATTAATGGTTGTTGTTGTTGTTAGGTGCCGTTGAGTTGGTTCCAACTCATAGCAACCCTGTGTACAACAGAAAGAAACACTGTCCAGTCCTGTGCCATCCTCACAATCGTTGTTATGCTTGAGCCCATTGTTGCACCCACTGTGTCAATCCATCTCATTTAAGGTCTTCCTCTTTTTCACTGACCCTCTACCAAGCATGATGTCCTTTTCCAGGGACTGGTCCCTCCTGATAACATGTCCAAAATATGTGAGATGTAGCCATTCTTGCTTCTAAGGAGCACTCTGGCAGTACTTCTTCCAAGACAGATTTGTTTGTTCTTCTGACAGTCCAATTCAATATTCTTCACCAACACCATAATTCAAAGGCATCAGTTCTTCTTCGGTCTTCCTTACTCATTGTCTAGCTTACGCATGCATACAAGACGACTGAAAATACCATGGCTTGGGTCAGGCACACCTTAGTTCTTAAAGTGACATCCTCACTTTTTAACACTTTAAAGAGGTCTTTTGCAGCATATTTGCCCAGTGCAATGCATCATTTGATTTGACTGCTGCTTCCATGGGCGTTGATTGTGGATCCTATAAAATGAAATCCTTGACAACTTCAAACTTTTCTCCATTTATCATGATGTTGCTTATTGGTCCAGTTGGTAGGAGGGCAAATTCTATGAAAAGTAGTCTATTTTATGGTGCTTGCTCTTCTCATGATAGAAGACTTTCATGGGACAAAGAGAGATGATAGACATTTAACCTGTCTCCATTTTATGAGATTTAATGATACATGTAAGTTTAGGAATGCATTGTTTTAATGACACCTGCTGTAGCATCAGAAATAAACACCATATCAATAAACATGAATCGATAATGTATATTATCAAAAAAACACCATGATGCAGTGATTAGAAAAATGGTAATAAGTCATACCTATGCTCGTGTTTCATGTCATTTCCTAACCAGGGTTCTGAAGATGTAGAGGAAAATGAAGCAACTCGGTGGGGAGAGAAAACATCACCACTGGGTCATGGGTGTGGATGCTTCTTTCAAGGTCATTGTAGTTGCCCAGTCTGACCCTGATGCAAATTCTTGAATTGTAACTATAGCACTTTAGCAGCATTCATCAACGGTCAAGAGCCTTACAAGGTTCTGGCTGTCTCCCAGACATTTATTCTACTCCTCCTGTAGACAGCAGTCACATAATTTTGGGGCGGGCACTCACCTGTCCTCACCTCTAGGAGTGGACTCTGATAAATCAGCATAATCCCATCCTCCTTGTCACAGGGATTGGAACAAGATTGGGCTAACCCGATCAGTGCCCAGCATTCCCATGATTACAGAGATCAACTCAGAGGAATACCTGAGATCTAAGGTGGACCAAGGAGCCCTTACAGTGCAGTGGTTAAGCAATGGTTAAGCACTCGGCTGCTAACCAAAAGGTTGGGAGTTCAAACCCACTCAGAGGCTCCATGAGAGAAAGACCTGGCCATCTGCTCCTGTGAAGACTAAAGCCAAGGAAGTTCTATGGGGCAATTCTACTCTGTCACACGGGGTCACTGAGTCAAAACTGATGACAGCACCTAACAACAACTCCAGTAATTGGGTCAACCAGAAAGTAACCCCACAGATTTCAAAACTTCCCTTTGTGAGGAAGTGTTTTCTTTACCTTTGAGAACCATCACAAAGTTTAGTATCTCCCATCTTAAATGAACAGCTTGTCCTCACATTCCCCTCCATCTATTGGCTCATTTCTTTTCACAGAAAAACTTGAGAATTTCTTACAATCCCATTTTCCATTTCTTTGCATTCTTCCATGAACCTACACTAGAAGACTTCTCTAGGTAAGGCAGTGACCTCCACCTTCCCAATCCAATGGTTACCCTCTGTTCTTATCATATTTAACCTTTCAGAGGCATAAACACAGCAGACTCTTACTTCTGTAATGCTTTTTCCTTAGGACACTATGCCACTACTCCCTCCTGGTTCTCCTCCTACAACACAGGCCATACCTTCTTAACTTCCTCTGCTGGATTCTCTCCCTTTGCTGGGCCTACAGGTTGTGGAGTGCCCCAGGATCTCCATGGACTCCCTTTTCTTTTGTATTGTGTGTTCTCCTTATTCTCATGTTTTTAATGCAATCGATATGCCATTAACACAGAAATCCATATTTCCAATCTTACCCTCTCCTTAGAACTCCAGATTCCTGTATCTACCAGCATTTGAGGCCATCTATAAGGATGTCCAATAGGCATATTAAAATTAACGTGACTCATCTTATTGGGCCCTATCTTATCACTTTGCATGGCTTCCACCCTCTTCAGTCCATCAGGAAGTTCCGTTAACTATACCTAAAAACACAGCCCAAATCTGTCTTTCTCCGTCATATTCTAACTCCCTGTCGTCCTTCCCCAGACTGCTGTAACAGCCACCTAAGTAGTCTCCCTGCTTCCACTGTTTTCCCTCTATGATTCATTTCCCACAGAGGAGCCAGAGCAGTTGTTTTTTCAAATGTAAATCAGATCATGACACTCCTATCCTGCAAACCCTCCAATGGTTTCCTTCTGTCCTTAAAACAAAATATTAACTCCTTGCTCTGGTTACAAAGCCGACTTTCCCAGTCTCATCTTCAACCAATCTCCACTCACTGACCATGCTCCAAGCAAGTGGTCTTCATCTCACACATTCCAGGTTTGTTCCCACATCGGGGTCTTTGCCTCAGCTGTCCCCCTACCCCGGATGCTCTTTGATAGCCCCATGGCTTACTCCTGTTTGGCATTCAGATCCCTGGTGAAATGTTGCCTCTTCACAGAGGCCTTTTCTGACCAACCAAGTTAAAATAATGGCTGAGTTACTCTTCTATTAAACTCTTGTAACTTCCAGTAAAGCATTGATCATTCTCCGTTAATTTTTTATTGCTTATAGTTACTTTCTTGTTTAATTGCTTATTGACATTTAATTATTAAGCCTTTTGTTGTTGTTGTCAGGTATCATTACATCCGTTTCAACTCATAGTGACCCCATGTAACAGGATAGAAACTGCCCCATAGGGTTTTCTAGGCTGTACTCTTTACAGGAGGAGCTTGCCAGGTCTTTGTACCCCAGAGCCGCTGGGTGAGTTTGAACCACCAACCTTTTGGTTAGCAGCTGAGCACTTAACCGTTACAATACCAGGGCTCCTTATATAAGCCCTTTAGGGAGATGATTTGTCTATTTTTTCAACTACTGTATCCCCAGTGGAAACCCTGGTTGCATAGTGGTTAAGAGCTACGGCTGCTAACCGAAAGGTCGGCAGTTTGAATCCACCAGGTGCTCCTTGGAAACCCTATGGGGCAGTTCTACGCTGTCCTATAGCATTGCTATGAGTCAGAATCGACGCAACAGCAACGAGTTTGGGTTTTTTTGGGTTTGGTATGTCCAGTGCCCAGGACAGTGTCTGGCAAATAGTGGGCTCTCAATGAATATTTGTTGACTCTGCATAGAGACTTTTCTTTTGTTCATTGCTTTATTCTCATTTGCATAAAGATTTTTAGCCAGGTTTATTAACTAAACTGCTTGTGTCTAATTCATGTGCAATTTAATATATTTTCATAGGAAATTTTAATTTTACATGATTTTACTTTATGTTCTTATTTTAAAACCTAACTCTCCCAGAACCTTCAACCTCACTCCACTCTCAAGAACATGTGGCTCCACTGGAATTATTTTTACCCTTAGGACCAATTCCTACACTCATTAAGTGATACGATTTGCTCAGAGTAACTATGCTGGACATTCACTCAAGCAATTTTATAAAAGATGTCATTATACTTAAAAAACAAGGTAGAAATAAGTTGCCCCATATTACAAAATCTATATTAAGTGGTCAGGAGTCAATTTTTTTTTTTCATTCCAATTCCTTGCATTCATAATTTAAACCACTTGTTAAAGAGCTGCAACAAATCAGGCATTTATCATGGGATTCCACTGGTGAAAAGTTACTGAAAAAAAAAATCCAAGTTAACAAAACTACGCATATGTGTGTGTGTATACATGTATGTATATATACATACATAGACACATAGTATCGTGTTTACATATTATCTATATATAGTATATATAGTGTGGATACATATGTAAATTACTCTATGACATCTTAATATTAGTCTAAGCCTGACCCAAGCCATGGTGTTTTCAGTCGCTTTATGTGCATGGGAAAGCTGGACAATGAATAAGGAAGACTGAAGAATTGATGCCTTTGAATTGTGGTTAGCGAAGAATACTGAATATACCATGGACTGCCAAAAGAATGAACAAACCTGTCTTCTAAGAAGTACAGCCAGAATGCTCCTTAGAAGCAAAGATGGTGAGACTACATCTCGCATACTTTGGACATGTTGTCAGGAGGGATCAGTCCCTGGATAAGGACATCATGCTTGGTAAAGTAGAGGTCAGTGAGAAAGAGAAAGATCTTCAACAACATGAATTGACACAGTGGCTGCAACAATGGGCTCAAGCATAACAACGATTGTGAGGATTGCACAGGACCAGGCAGTGTTTCATTCGGTTGTACATGGGGTCACTATGAGTTGGAACTGACTTGGTGGCACCTAACAACAACAGCAACAAGGAATAATCACAAAGAAAAGAGGTATATACATAATGTGTGTATGTATACAGGCACACATATACATACATACGTATTTTATAGACACACTCACAGTATGTTTGTGAAACTAAATGAATGATTTCACCAGCTTGGTACCCCAGGGTAAACTTTAAACTAGAACTTTAATAACTTGTTTCCTAAACTGAGAAAATGCACACAATGGTGTGCAGAGAGAGAACAACTACAATTTAGGGAAGTGAAAGTATGACCAGAACTTTAAAAATACATGCAACCATACTAATATTTTACAAACCAAACACTTGAATTGTGAGATATCCATTATTATGTTATGATTATCACAGAAAAATAACAAATGCAAAATCACAGATAAAGGAATCACATAGGCACCTGCTATCTGGTTATACCAGTCATTTCTAAGTCAGAAAGGAAAAGTAAGAAGAAAGCTAACTGCAATATCTAGTGAAGGAATTCTTGCTACAGCAACAAAAAATATATCTAGACAAGGGTCTTGATTAAAATGCCTCAAATTGCCCTGAAAGAACAATGTTCATGTGAATATATCCTCTTCCTGGATGTGTGGACCTACCTTCAACAGACAACATAAAATATGGACTCCTGCTTGAGTCTAAAAAACCCTCAAACTTTGTGATGTCGAACTCCTATCAAAACATAGTTGAGAACTGAGATAACCATGGTGCCCATCCAGGTTTGAGTAATGAATCAAGCTCAACGGCAGAAATTTCTATACTTGAGCCACGTTAACCTCTTTCTCCCTCATGATTCTGTGACCTAACTTTCCAAGTGTTGCCCATCAGGGTAATGAGCATGACTTTTCTCAAGTGAACCCTTAGGAATGAGCACAATGAAAACAGCTATTGGGTTAACCACCAGGCATGAGAACACTGGGAAAATAACCCCCTGGCAACAGAGAACAGAAAGATTTTAACTTCTACAATTTTTTCAGAACTAAGTTCAAAGATGCGCCATTAGTTTGAGTCCTACTTCATTTCTAAACTAATGTAGCCTGTAGTCATCTATTCTCACACTCCCATGAATAATGGTTGCGAACACAATCTCTAGAACTGGACTGCATTTTTGGAATCACATCTCAACATTAAGTGACCTTACATGAGCAATTTAACCTTCATTGTGTTGTTATAAGGATCCAGGTTATAATGAGCTGTTACTATTCTTAGAACTATTTCTGTATCACGTAACTTAGCACTTGATTATATGCTGTCTGCTAGGACCCTTTACTACCTACATAAATCTTGATTCCTATCTTCCTCTGTGTTTCTGATCAGGCACCTCATTTAGGATCCCCACACTCACTGCCACAGTGTAAAACAGAACCCAGCGTTTTGCCTTCATAATGACTGAGTACCATGCTACCCGACCACGACTCTTGCAGAAAACAACTATAGAATCTGGACTTTATACAAAAAGCAGACACTTGAAGGCACACAAGGGTGAACAAAAGAAGGAAGATTCTGGTAAGGAGCAAACTCCAGCAAGGTCAAAGCCTTATAAAGCAAGTGCCCATTTTCACAGCTCTGCGCCTGGGGCCAAGTGCAGCCATGTGGCTTGTGGGGTGGCAGGTGCATGGGTTACAGAACTACAGCTCTCTGATCTGGGGAGAAAACACTGAATCTGGGAAAACAGTTGCCTCTAGGGAGAGTGGGGGTAAATCCCAGAGAGGGAAAAAAAAAAAATGCCAAGAAAGGGAATCTCAAAATTGTGTCTACCAACATCTCTGGCTGACCCCAGAACAATGAAGGTGCATGACAGGCTCAAAGCAGCTCAGCTAAAGACAAACGATCTGCTCGAGCAGGGGGAGCATGACTTCCCTCTCCCATATGTAGGCTGCATGCACATAGTCACTTCCTCCCAAAACTACAGCATGGAAAAGGAAGAGAGTAACTTTTCAGTGGAGAAACCTGGCAAACACCACCTCAGCCAGCTGATCAAAGTCACCATCAACAGTGATAAGTCATGTTGACAGTATGTACCCTTGATATGATGGGAGGAGAATGGACTTTACCACTGTAGTCTTCCTCCCCAAAACACATAACTCCAGTCTAATCGTGAGAAAAGCATCAGACAAAAAACAATTGAGGGACATACTCTAAAACAGCTGACTGGTACTCCTCAAAACTGTCAGGATCATCAAAAGTAGGAAATTCCAAGAAAATGGCACGGGCTACCTAAGGAGACATGACTACTAAATGTAATGTGATATCCTGAATGGGATCCTAGAAGAGACAAAAGATATTAGGGAAAATCCAAGAAAATCTAAATAAAATTTGGACTTTCGTTGTAATAATAATATTGTATCAATATTGGTTAGTTATAACAAATGTATATAGAAATAGGGAAAAATGGGTGTGGGATACATGGTAACTCTGTACTGTGCTCACAATTTTTCTGTAAATCTAAAACTGTTCTAAAATAAAAAGCTTACATACCTGGACAGAAATCAGAGCTGCTGGAGAAAGAGCAAAGTTTTGAGTCCAAGCCCAACCAAAATAATTGTCTTCTAACAAAAGAAACAACTGTCATCAGAGAAAAATGGCAGAATCCAGAATTTTCAAAAATTACCTTCATAATGATTGGGATACAATTAAAAATTGTCCACCACTTGAAGAAACAGGAGAATAGCACACATTTTCAGGCGAATAGAAAATCAGCTGAGATAAATTCTGAGATGACTCTGATTTTGGAACTTGTTGTTGTTGTTATTAGGTGCCATTGAGTGGGTTCTGACTCACAGTGACCCTATGTGCAACAGAATAGAACACTGCCCCTGGTCCTGTGCCATCCTCACAATCATTGCCAGGCTTGAGCTCATTGTTGCAGCCACTGTGCCCATCCATCTCATTGAGGGTCTTCTTCTCTTTTGCTGACCCTCTACTTGACCAAGCATGATGTCCTTTACCAGGGACTGATCCCTCCTGATAACATGTCCAAAGAATATGAGATGTAGTCTTGCCATCTTTGCTTCTAAGGAGCATTCTGGTTGTACTTCTTCCAAGATGTTGGAAGTAGGAGACAGAATTTTTGCTGCAGCGATTATAACTATCCTCAGTGAAGTAAAATATATTCTTGCAAAGAATGGAAATACAAGACCAATGAGCAGAGAAATAAAAATTATTTAAAAATTCTGAATAGAAATTCTAGAACTAAAAAATACAAAATTTGGAATTAATAAATTATCAAATGGATTTAATATTCAATGGAAATGACAGGGTAAAGTGTTAGTGAGGAATATAGAGAAAGGAGATTAAAAAAGAAAAAAAGAACAGATCTCAGGACCCATTAGACATAATATCAAACGGTCTAATATATACGTAACTGGAGTCACAAAAGGAAAATGGAGAGAATGGGGTTGAAAAAATATTTGAAGGACTAATGCCCCAAATTTTAACATACATGATGAAAGACATGTATTTTCATATTCAAGAGGATCAACAAACACAAAACAGTATAAAAATGAATAAGGCTATGTCAAGACACATCATAGTCTTGACTGTTGGAAACCAAAGATGAAGAGCAAGTTTTGACTTTGCACTGGGTCTCTCTCTTCTTTGGGAAATTCTTCCATTTTCCCCTTAATTATTTAGTTGAAGTCTACGGGCACAGTTCTACTCTGACACACAGGGGTCTCCCTGAGTTGGAATCTAATCAATAGCAACTGGTATGGCATGTTGTTTTGAAGAAGACCGTGGGCTGTGAAACCACAATGCTAGTTCAAATCCTAGCTCTACCCCTCACTGACCTCGAAACCAAGTCACACAGTTTATGTCCCTCAGTTTACTCTCTATAAAATAGAGGATAGTAATAGCACCGGCCTCATAAGATTGTTGTGAAAACCAAATGAACTAATATATGGAAAGTATGTACAGAGGTGCCTAGCACACTGTAAGGTTTCAATTATTAGCTCTTACCTAAGGTCCAATATACGGCTTAAAAACTATTGTGGTTACCATATCAATTGTCCAATATTAATGTTTAGGTAACTAAGCATGTACCTGTTATTTTCTTTCAATAAAAAAGATTTACCAGATGGAGTTCTATTTCCCTGTGGTTTATAGTACAGTGTAATTGATCTAAAGTGGCTTTAGTAGCCTGATAATGATGCCTTCTGTTTGGATAGAGTTCTCAGTTTTCAAAGTGCTTTTACAGACATTATCTTGGTTAATCTTCAGAACAGTACTAAAGGTAATTGGGATAGCCTTTTCTATTCCTACTTTTAAAATGAAGAAACAGATGCACAAAGAGGGAAAGTGGTTTAGCCAAGATTTACAAGGAAAGGAACAGGAACTCGAAACTCAGCGTCTGGAAGCCCTCTCCTTTACACTGGTGCCCTTCACACTGGACTGTGTGTTCCTCTGGGGGTATAAACGGACTAGCCAAGGGGAGGTCATCTTTCCACCTCCTATTCCTCAAGCACTCCTCCTTAACACTGATAAGCTTGAAGACATGGCTGCAGCTGAGGCATCATGAAAGATCTCCTGTCCTATCTTCCCTTCAGAATCAACCTTCCCCCATTTTACAAAAGAAAGGCAGACGACTCTTCCAAATGTTGCTCTGGTGCACTGGCCCAGGGTGTCAAAAAAGGACAACTTGAATTATTGGTGACTGTGAAACCTCCTTCACCAGGGCCCCATTAACCCACTGTAGGGCTTCATTTCTTTCACACTAAGGTGAAGCTGGAAACCCTGGTGGTGTAGTGGTTAAGTGCTACGGCTGCTAACCAAATGGTCAGCAGTTCGAATCCCCCAGGAGCTCCTTGGAAACTCTATGGGACAGTTCTACCCTGTCCTATAGGATCGCTATGAGTTGGAATTGACTCGACGGCAATGGCTAAGGTGAAGCTTGGCATTAGGAACAGTGTATTCTTAGCTCCTTTGGGATGTTAGGAATTCCGATATACTGTAAAGATGGACAAGAGGGAGGACAATGCTCATTGAACAATCCCAGCTCTTCCACTCCCCTAAGTAATGCTGAAGAAGTCATTGCTCCTCAGGAAGAGTTTCAGGAGAGTAAAGCGGGGAGAGCTGTCTGTGACCCTGAAGGTGGCAGTGCCATGGCTCACGTAGGCAACATGCTCCTGGCAAGGGTCCATTCATTACCTAACCTTTCATCCATCCATCCATCCATACACACACGCATCCACTGTAGAATAACAATTCAATCATAACAAGATGGCTAATGGGTGCCCCCTTTTTATTTTCTGACAAATTAAGTCTTATTTGACTGACTGATTTGGTAAAGACCAGCTTTGTCAATCAAGCCATATGGCAGGCATTTTCCATAAATTGAATTAGTGATATATGCAACTCCAAGGTTTTTGATAAAAACATATTTAAAGTAAGATAAAAGTATTTAATCATAAATATTTTATTGGCAAAGGTGGATTGAAATGAATAATACTTCAATTTCTCAACCTTTTATTAATGTATCAGATTGAACAGAATGCCTCTAAATGAAAGTATAGCAGGCATAATTAATAGTGAGCTAAAACATATTGGTAGTCTATTTGATATATTCCCCAGAAATTTAGAAAGTGAATGACTCTATATGAATGCTTTCCAAGTAGGTAGTTGCAAATTCTTTCCTTTCAACAAAATTAAAGGTGGACTTAATTGAGTTATCAGTTGATAGATCACTGGACATTTGTAATGATGAATCACTAAGTAATTTTTGACATATTATAAATCTGAAGGCATTCAAAGGATGAAGTAATATTACTATAATAAAACCTCCTCTATTCCCATATATGCATCTATTAGAACAAGGGTTTGCAACTATAAAAACGAAGAGGAAAGAACAGAATTATGCTGAATTCTCTACCAAACAGTAATATTCATCCATAGATACATGCAACCAACTAAGGCAAAAATCCAATCCACCTCATTAAAAGATACACTTGCAAAATAATTTTATATTTAATAATAATAATTTGTGAATATGTAAATTATTTATATTGCTTTAATAATCTTTATACTAAGAACAACACTAATAGCCTTCTAATTCTGCAGAAATTGTTAATATCAAGGCTTATGATACCAGGAAATTTAAAAAATACATCTTAAAAATTAAAATTTTATACATGTATTTGTTGCACAGATTTATTTCAGGATGAGACATAAAGAAATCTAAAACAAAAAAAATATTACATTAGGATAAATTTCTTTGCGGAAGTGGGATAGAAACACACATTTAAGGAGAGACACAATAAAATTTTCACTATTAAAAATAAGCTTTTCCATGTATTACTAAAATGATAATAGTGAAGAGAAAATCATCATAGTTTTAATATCTCACTGAAATTACTTTAAATACAAGATTGCAACTATTTAAACTTAAAATATTTCTTTTATATCAACTCAAAAATGTGCAAGGAGGTACATGGTTTTCTAAAATAAATATTTTAATGGTATAGACTGCAAAATAGTTTGAATATTATTGACTAATATATATGGAGGCTGAAAGTGCAATGGGCTGGTTAATACAAATAAGGAAATAGAAACTACATCAAACTCCAAACTTGATGTCATCCTATTTAGAGTCAAGTGGTGAAACCAATAGGCAGTTAGTGGTGCACCCACAAACTGTGGGGATGATGACATTGGAGTGGGTTTCCAGAGTTGTTAGTTTAATCATAGATAACATATTTTTCATAGATATTTTTTCTTCTTTTTTTTTTTTTTTAGATGTAGGCAATTTTAAACAATGTTGCATTTCTCAATAGCTTCGATAAAAAAGATGTTTACAAAGATATACAAGAAAAAAATTTCTAAGACAGGAGCATCATTTTAAGAAAAATTCAGTTTTACGTAAATACATCCCAATGTTAAATGTTCCCCAATTCATGTCCTTCTCTCCCAGAGATGGGATAGCTCACAAGCTCTGTGAGTAAAATCAATTAGCTCCAGATTTTAGTTGTTTTTATTTTTAAAATCTAATCTTATAGCCTTTATTTCTCAATTTTATTTGCTATAAATAAATTTTCCATGTGACATTAGAATAAATTTTTTTCACTAATTTTTAGGGTGAGGAAAATAAATATAATTAAATGATCTGTATTGAGATAAATAAAGGAAAAAGAGGAAGAAGTAAATGTTCCCATTGTGAGCCAATATAAATTATTGATTCCTACATTAAAAATATGTCAAAGTCGACTCCATGGCAATGAACAACACAACACCCCAAAGCCAGCATCATATTACTGTTCAGTTAATAGAAGCAAAGAACTCAGAAGAGCGCCTAGGACATTGTAAGCGCTCACTAAATGATAGTGCTAATATCAGTATAAGAAATCAACAACCACTTATCTTTCACCCACTTAGCAAAAACCAATGTTATGGTTAACAACATGGTCAGCTACACGGTCAGTAAAAGAAGTCTTTCCCTCATACATTGATGCTTGTAATACAATTTTATTTGTAAACTTTAAATTCAAAATTCTATTTGCAAATGTAGTTTCTTACTTTTCAGCAAATACATAAAACTACTGGCATATACCACTCAACATATAGCCCTGTAGAGCAACAGTTCAAGAAGAAAGGCTGTCAAGCCAAGCTACCTGGGTTTGAATCTCTGCTTCTCGAATTTTTTGATGTATCACTTAATCTTTCTGTGCTTTAGTGTCCTCAAAAGTAAAACTAATACTCCAACCAACCCATTGCTGTCAAGTCAATTCTGACTCATAGCGACACTATAGGACAGAGTAATACTGCCCCGTAGGTTTGCCAAGCAGTAGATGGTAGATTTGAACTGATAATCTTTTGGTTAGTAGCCAAGCTCTTAATCACTGCGCCACTAGGGTTCCTGTGCATTGCACCAGTAGAGTTACCACAAAAAAAACCAAAACCCATTGCCATCAAGTCGGTTCCCACTCATAGCAAACCTATAGGACAGAGAAGAACTGCCCTATGGGGTTTCCAAGGAGTGGCTGGTGGATTCGAACTGCCAGTCTTTTGGTTAGCAGCCGAGCTCTTAACCACTGTGCCCAGCAGTTCTACTCCTAGGTATACACCCAAGAGAAAACAAAACATATGTCCACAAAAGAACTTGTGCATGAATGTTGGTAACAACATTATATATAGTAGCCAAAAGTGGAAAGAACTGATGAATGAATAAACAAGATGTGTTTGGGATACACAACGGGAGGGATATTATTCAGTCATAAAGAAAAAAAAAAAAAAATGAAGTACTAATGCATGCTACAAAATGGATGAACTTTGCTAAGTGAAAGAAACCAGATGTAAAGACATGTATGATTCCACTTACATAAGTTGTCCAGAACAGGCGAATTCATAGAGATAGAAAGTACATTTGAGTAGGGAGACTGGGGAGAAAGGAAGGTGACTGCCAAAGGGTAGAGGATTTCTTTCTGGGGTGATGAAAATGTTCCAGAAGTAGTTGTGGTGATGCTTGCCTAACTATGAATGTACTAAAAACCACTGAATTTTACACCTTAAATGGGTGAACTTTGTAGTATGTGAATTATATCTCAATCAAGCTGCCCCTCCCCCCAAAAAAAACTGTATATTCATCACCTTATTAAAGTACCTAGCAAGGGATAGTTAGTATTTTGAAACAAACAGATGAATAAGGGTATTCATTTCATTTTAAATGACTTTCTTCGCTATTTCCATGCAGTACAGAAGCCTTAATCATGACAATAAACTTACAAAATTGGTAAGCGTCAGTTCTTGTATTTAGATGTTTGTTTTATAATGTGGCAAAGTTTTGTCATTAAATACCCCACAGTTGCTATACCTACAAGTGCTTTAAGGACCCAGAAGAGTGCTAATGGTCTGAAACATCAAGATGTATATTTCAACATTTAATATAGAAAATCTAATTTGCTCAAGTTACTCACACTGTTCTAATTTCCATATGCTCCAAAGCAAGTATGAATAAGATTGTGACCAAATGGGTAGTGACATTAAAATTCATTCACTCATACTTCCAACAAATATTTACTGAATAAGTAACTATGTGCTAGGTACATTGCTGGAGACCGATGTCACAAAGATGAATAACACAGCCCGGGGGCAGAGATGTTAAAACAGAATTATGTACTACAACGTGATGTGTGCTATTTTAGGGTTTGTACCATTTACAATAAACTAAACGCTCTGAGAACAGAGAAGAGAGACTGGCAAATAGGCTGGGGATTCAAATATTTCAGAGACGAAGGAAAATTATGACAGATATAGAAAAATAAGTAGGGGATTTCCAGGTAGAGATTTATTTTTATCATTATAGATTAAAGTCATAGATAACTAATTACTCTTTTAGAAAAAAACGTGATTTCATTAGTCACAAGGTTGTTAGTATCATACCCGTTGCTGTCGAGTGGATTCCAACTCATAGCGACCCTAAGGACAGAGTATAACTGTCCCAAAGGGTTTCCAAGGATCGGCTGGTGGATTCGAACTGCTGGCCTTTGTTGGTTAGCAGCCAAGCTCTTTACCACTGCATCACCAGGGCTCCCATTAGTATCATGGGATGGGTATATTTGAAGTAGTGAGGGGATAGCCGTGAGAAGTCTCCTATAACTGCAAGAACTTCACAGATGTTCTTTGAAAATGTTTACAGGCTAAGTTTTCTCTTGCACGAAAGGACAAAGTGAATAACTCATCTTTCAATATAAAGACAACATATGAACCAATTAATCAAAAATCTCCTGGCTATCATGCATTTCAAAAGGAAACTGTCAAAATATCTCCATGTTCATATTCTAAATTGTATGGTATTCAAAAAGTTGTCCCATGATTATGCACTGCACACCTGAGGCCAGCATTTGGTTTACAAATGCGCACTGTTCATTAAATTGGGCATCAGATGTGTTATTGTGCATGGTTTCTCAAAAAGGCATCTCCAGTATAGCTACGTAAATTGATATAATTGTTAAACCAGGATCTTTTCACTTAAACTTGAGACACACATAAGCATGTGTGTGTGTTTGTGTGTGTGTGTGTGTCACAATCTCCTTCAATACAGGCATTAAGCTATATTCCCAGGGCTAAAAGGCTAATGTGTATCTTGCCTTCTCATCATACCCAGTTCTATGGGTCCACCTGTGATAATAGCTATGTGCTTCGATAGATGGCTGAGTACCTTCCAAATTTTAACAATAAAACTAAAACTAAAAATATACAAGTGCATATGATAATTTTAAAGCTAAAGTTGTAGATGTATAAAGTACCTGAAGTTCAAGTTCAAGATCAAGATTCAGGTAAAAACTTCCTTTAGTCCAGTAAGCTTAAAAGTCATCTTTGACTGTGTTAGTGGCTGCTTTGATGCAAAAGTCTGTGTGGACTTGTATTAAATCACTTAAATTGTACTGGTTGCAGTTTCCTCCATGACTAAATGAGAACAACGCTGCTAGCTTATTTCAAATTATTGCTCTTCAGGAAAATACTGTAAACCTTATGATAAATATTATGCAAAGCAAAAGGTTTTCTATTAAATCTTTGTAATATTAACACTGCACAATAAAAAAGGATATAGCCTAAATCTTTCTTTTGGGAGATAATTCTCCCTGGGTTTCTGCAATCTTGTGAGTGAGGCACTTGCTATCCTCTGTGCTGGACAATCTTTTCAAGGATGTTTGAATCTCAAACTCCTTGGAAGACGCAGATAGTGTTTCCTTTTGGAAGAAAGGACAGGCATGCTTCCTGTCTGTTGTAAAAGATTTGGGTTCCCTAAGCTCAGGGTTCCACTCCTTTAGTGCAGCTCATGGTGCCTGCAGGTGTCAGCTGGCACACCACACATTGCCCTATGGGAACTGGGCTCATGGAGTGCTGATCCTATAGTTACTGCTATTGCTGTAAGAAATAAACTATCCTGTTCTCTGACCCAGGAGTTTCGTATCTTCTACCAGCATCCATGACACTGTGGCAGGCTAACCTGTTAGTCTGTAAGCATGATAAAATCTCTTGATACTTTCCATCATTTCTTTGCTTTAGGCATTACATACTCACTCTCTGGGGTGTTTTGGTTCTTATTTTCTGGAACTCTATAAAGCATACTTAGAAAATACAATAAAAATGAAGTCTGGCTGAAATTGAGTACAAGTCTTTATTTTAATCAAGGATATTCCCTACTTTGTCCTTTATGAGATCATGAGATAACATTTAAGCTTTGAAAAAAATGCTTATCACTTATTAACTACGAGTACTTCCAAAGCAAAAGAATTCTAACAATCCTGATACTTTATATGCCAACTTAGAAGAATGAAATAATTGTTTTCCTCTTCACTTTGAAAATTTGCTGATGCGAGTTAAAAGTTGATTACTTCACACTTAGGTCTTTAATCCAAATGGAACGTAGCTTTGTAAATGGGAATCAGGGATACTATATATCTCACTCACTAGATTGCAGAAATACTCTCTATATATACATAATGAATAGCTACATAAATGAATTTTGCAATCACCATGCCATTAAATGACAAAGCATTTAATTCACCTTTTCTAAGTTTTTAATCATTTATCATATAACTTTTATTTTCATGGTTAAAGAAAACTTAAAATTTGGTTTTAAACATTCTTCACACTTTCCCCAAATAACATAGCACACATATGTGTAGTAGAGCAAACTTTCAAAGTGGAATCCGATTTCATTATTTTTTTGTCTAGAAATGAATGTTTTAAAAGCTCTCCCACTCCTTCTTAATAAGTGTTAGCATATTTGTCACTCCATCAAGAGGCCAGTCTCAGAGGCCAGGTGTTCCCGTGGCTGTGGGTGTGCTCAGGGTGTGCGGTGGCCTTCACATTGAAAGTGGTTTTAGACATTTGATTGTCACAGGCATGGTGCCATCTGTGTATACATTCATCTCCCACACCCACCAAGCAAGTGAGAGGATACTTGCCTGGAAACTCATAGAGCTTGTGAAAAATTACTCTAAATATTATTTTATCAGGTTCTTTGCAGCTTAATCTGCCTTCCCAGATATCATATCTATAAATATACCAAAGAAAAACGAGTGAAATAGTCAAATAATCTATGTAAAGTTTCACGTAACTCTAAGAAATGTGTTAGCTCATCTCTAAACCCTATTTGAGACCATTAAATTTATCATCAGATTTTTGTTTTGTTTATAGAATTACCCTCTATTTTCCTTCAGTTTTAGATCCCCAAACAGGTTGGAGTCTGCCTATAGGAAGCGTCAAGCTTTGCCAAATTTTCTCTGGTAATGAAATGTTCATCTGCCACCATAGCAATTCTACACATGCCTTTGAAGGAAGCATTCAGAAATTTTACTATGCTTTTCCTTATATTACAACAATATAAAAGTTCATTTTTCTAATTCACAGTAACATTTCTAATTTTCTTTTAGGATTATCTGGATGGATCTTTTATTGAGATGTAATGCATATACAGTTGATTCTCATTATTCATAGTAGTTATATTCTATAAAGTGATCACTGAATTAGCAGATATTGAACCATTTCTCCAGGGGAAATGCAGAGTTAGGTTCCTGGGAGCCTCTAGTCACAACATTTTTGTCAACTGATCTATACATAATCTTGTTTTATGCATGTTTGTGTTTAAAGACATCTTGTTTAATATATACTGTTGATTCATTAACATCAAACTCATGGCCAACAGTACTATAAGTCATGTTTGAATAAAACTTATCTAAGAAGGCACATCACTGCCTTCATGGGCTTAGTAACACTAGATAGCACTTCGGCACTACACTTGGGATTTGCCTATTCTAGCCATTTCATATAAATGGAATCATACAATATGTGTGAGTTTTTGTGTTTGGCTTCTTTCACTTAGCATAATGTTTTCAACGTTTCATAATGTTGTAGCATGAATCTGTACTTCATTCCTTTTTATTGCAGAATAATATTTAATTATATGGATATAACACATGTATGGAGATATCTATTTATCAACTGATGGATATCTGGGCTGTTTCTATTTTTTAGCTAGTATAAGTAATGTTAGTATGAACATTTGTGTACAAGTTTTTGTTTGGATATATTTTTTTTTTCATTTTTCTTGTGTATCTACCTAGTTGTGGAATTGCTGGGTCATACAGTAACTCTGGGTGGTGCAAACAGTTAATGTGCTTAGCTGTTTACCATAAGGTTGGAGGTTTGAGTCCACCCAGAGGCATCTCAGAAGAAAAAGAATCTACTTCTGAAAAATCAGTCATTGAAAACCCCAGGGAGTGTAGCCTTATTCTGACACACATGAGGTTGCCATGAGTTGGAATCCATTCAGCGGTAACTGGTGGTGGCGGTGGAATTTCTTCTCACTGATGAAATTCAGCTTTAGAATGAACCTACTCTAGCATTAAAATTCCTTGATTTCCTGATAACAGAAAAAAAAAATCTATTCATTAGCTGTAAATAAAAATTCTATGATCCCTTATTTTCACAGTAAGCAAATCCAAACAGGAGATTGTCTGATGTACACAAGCCAGGTTCTACTGTCTTAACTTGTTCGTATGTGTGCCAACACCTTTTCAGGTTGCAAAATGTAAAACATTATGTGATTCATGCTTTTATAAATTTTATGATAGTGTCTTAAAATTTTCTGTTCTCAGTCTTACAACTTGGGCAGGAAAAGGGGGAGAGAAAGGATTGGTGAAAAGAAGAAAGGAGGGAGAGTGGAAAAGGAAGAAATAGTTTAAGAGAGTTTTTTAAGCCAAAAAAGACAACTTCTAGATTTCTAGCTTGGGAAACCATATGAAAGGTTACAGTCAAACAGTGAAGGATAACACAGGAGTGGGGGCAATTTGGCTTGGGTGGTATGTGCTTATGGGGGTTGGAGGGGCAATGGGAACAAGTTTGGGGGTGCATGAATAGTATGACCATATTCCTCCCAATACTTAAACAGAACAGATATCTTTTAATCTGATAAGACTTTTTCAACAGCCTTACTTCTTCACACATGGTCACATTCCAAACCAAAAAACCTAACCTGTTGCCGTTGAGTCAATTCAAACTCATAGTGACCAGTCACATTAGACCTTCATTTTTTATGATTTTTTTATAAATTGATGGATTTATAGTTCTTAAAAATTCATGAATCCAACTGATTTGAAACTAGTGAGGGAATGAGGGAAACAGATTCTTTAGGATTATATTTTTCTCCATAAAAAAACACTCATTTAAATATAAAAAGTATAATAGATACATACTACTTAATAGAGTGAATCCTATTTTCAAGCTGCAGTATATTTGCTTGTGTTTCCATGTTGGACATAAATAATGTCTGTAAAAATGTGGATCAAAGAAACGGAATTTTAATATTATGTCAGAAGAAACAGATTAAACTAAACAAACAACCTCACTGTTCCAAAGACATTAAAATGCAAAATAATTGTTTTCTGGAGATATCATTTTGCTAACTGGTGGTATTTCTTCTCAAATTTCAAAGCAGAATAAAAAGTGTTAATATTATGTTAATTATGTAAATAAGGTCAAGTGCTAATGGCAGGTAAAAAAAAACAGAACACCAACTTTACCTGCCCACACTTCTGGCGAAAATTTGTCACCATATAACATATTATACGAAAAGTTAATCATGCTTAAATTCTGTGGTAGGTTTTTAGGTGCCTCTGAAAACCCATTGTCCTGGATTGAATTGTGTCCCCCAGAAAATGTGTGTAGCAACTTGGCTGGGTCATGATTCCCAGTATTGTATGATTGTGTCATCTGATGTGATTTCCTTATGTGTTGTAAACCCCATCACTATGATGAGGTTATACGTGATCTCCTTATGTGTTGTAAACTCTATCACCATAATGAGGTTATACCGATGCCGTCTCCAAGATTGGATAGTGTCTTAAGCCAATCTCTTTTGAGATATAAAAGAGAGAAGAGAGCAGAGATACATGGGAACCTCATACCACCAAGAAAGCAGTGCCAGGAGCAGAGAGCACTCTTTGGACCTGAGGTTCCTGCACTGAGATGCTCCCAGACCAAAGGAAGATGAATGCATCACAAGGACCTTCCTCCAGAGCCGACAGAGAGAGAAAGCCTTCTCCTGGAGCTGAGGCCCTGGACCGTGGGAGAATAAACTTGGGCTTGCAGCCTACTGGACTGTGAGAGAATAAACTTCTCTTTGTTAAAGCCACCCACTTGTGGTATTTCTGTTATAGTAGCACTAGATAACTAGGATACCCATTAAGACTGATATGGAAGGAAGGTATATTTTGGGATTCAACAAAGTTATCACAACATCATCACACTCAAGTATTTTTTTTTAATCACTTTCTCTTCTCACCTGCAACCTCTGGATATATGATGACTAATATATCTTAATGTATTTCTGTATATCAGTATTTTTATTATGTCATTTCTTATGATGACAACTCCACATAATAACTAGTGCTGGAAGAAAATACCAGAACACCAATATTCTTCTTTTCTTGACATGCTTGCAGATACACACGTTTATAACAGAACTTAATAAGGAAACATACCCAGCTTATTATTTCCGGATTGATTGCTGAAATAGCTACTACCCTTTCTGATGATGTAGAAGTTTATGCATGTATTGATGAAGCAATAGCTGTGATAAATTACTTCAAGAAAATAGCACTTTTCGTTGCTTTTCTTTTTTCCTTACAACTTGTGTTATAAAGTGAAATGCGCTTCATCTGGTCTTTAGTAGGTAGAAGTGCTCATTTGCAGAATATGTTGTGTGTACTAGCATTTAAAATTCACCTATGCCCCAGGTATTTTATTATTGTTAATTTTAAACATGCAGACAGGTGAGTTGGATGGTAGTCCTGTTAACAGATCTGGCGCGGTCATGTGGTTGGATGAGGAGTCCTACTCAAAGAGTGTTAAGCATGTTCAACAGTTCATTCAATGCAGAGAACATGCATTGAGCAGCTCCTGCTAGCCATGTACTGAGCTTGATGCTGGAATAATAAAAGAATGAACTATGGTCTCTCACCTGGAAGGGTGCATAAGTTTTCCAGTAACAAATCACACATCTCTGTTTTATACTATTCACGTTATTTTAAATTAATATGTTGGATAAATATACAGACAGTAATTCTATCAATACCATATAATAATTGTAAGAAAAGAAAATGCAGTTAATAAATAAATCAGGATCCAAAAAATCAGGATCCAAGAGATGATAACTGTCTAGAAGGCAGGGCTGAATTCTTCAAACAAAATTTTACTCAGATAGACACAAGGTCTTATTCTGAATCCAAAACAACAACTATATATTTACAAAATGGAGGTGATGTGGAATATAACCACGTGTACATAGGTTTTAATTTGCATTATGCTTTGTAAAAATCAATCGTGATACACCAATCATAAAAGCTATTTTCATCATGGGGTGCATTTTACATGGAATAAGAGCCCCAGTCAGGGTGGCTGTGAGTCGGAGTCAACTCCACAGCAGACAACAACAGCAGCACTCAGTCCTGTGCTGGGCAGACAACATCAGACCAGTACATTCAGTAGTAGGTGCCACACTTCAAGGAAATGTTCAGAGAAAATAGTTCAGACGATAAAGACGATACTTGCTGCTTGGCACTTGGAATTGCCAGAAGAAGCATACAGTTGAAGAATTTGCACTGGAGGCTGTGGTATATTAAGAGAAGGCGGGGGGGGGGGTACAGTGAGGAAGAAGTCAATGATGTAACACTTGATAACTGTCCTCCAATATTCAAAAAGTAGGTGTATGGAAGAAATATTAGGCCCAATTGTATATGATCGTTCTGTTGTACGTAGGGTCACTATGAGAGGGAACCTACTCAAGGGCACCTAACAACAACGTATGTGATCCCAAAGTAGCCATGGTTGCACAACGGTTAGGCACTTGGCTGCTAACTGAGAAGCTGATGGTTTGAACCTACCCAGTGTCTCTAGGAGAGAAAGACCTGACGATCTGCTCCCATAAAGATTACAGCCAAGACATCCCTATGGGGCGGTTCTATTCTATCACGGAATTGACTCGCCGGCACTTAACAACATATATGATCCCAGGGCTTAGAACTAGGAAACTATAGCAAAAGAGATTTTGGTTCACCTATACTAAGGCCCAACTGTTAGTTCTGTCCTACCAGTGAGCCACTGCACAAGGAAGTGAGTTCTCCGTTAATGGCAGGTCCTCTCTGCAAAGGTGTCATATGGAGGCCTGAACACCCAATAGCTGATGGGATTAGATGATTTCTACACCCTAAGATCTTGGAATTCTGTGACATTATGGAAAGGAATGTAAAAAAATAGGGAAAATAAATTTCCATTCATTCATTCATTCATTCAATGAATACCTACTATTGCTAGGCCCTTTCATAGGTGCTGTAGACACAGCAGTGAGCTTAAATAGGCAAAAATCCCTGCCCTCATGATGCCTACATTCTAGAAGGTTTGAGACAAAATGGACTGTGGACATAAAATACCAGTCTTCCTTTGTGTTGAGTGGCCACTTACTGCTAGTTGGAGGCAAAGCTATGCTGAAACCACTCACAAATTTTTTCAAATGGAAAGTTATTATGGAAGCAGCCATTTGTTTAAGTCACAGTAACTGCTCCAGTACCTATTGCTTTCATATGTGCTATATTTCCCCCTTCTTTAATCTACTGCTTCACTGATTGCCATTGCAGAACAGTGATCTATAATCAATTGTACTTTGCAATTATTAATAAAATACACTTTTCCCTTTACTAAAAAAGCAGATGGTAATGTTTTCTCTTAGGTTTGATTTCCCACACATTAAATTTTCCACTTTTAAAATAATAAAATACAGAATCAATTATTAAAAATGTATAAATTATAGAGAAGCATAAAACATTAAAAAGTATACATACTTCTGGTCTTTCTATAGCATGATCTGTGCATACATACAAATACAGATTCAGACACATAATTTTCCAAATCTGGTGGCACTTACGTAGTTTTGTAATTTATTGTGCTATTACAATTATTAGAACACTAGTCTTATTGTTATCAGGACGAACCAGTTCCTGGAGAAGGTCATCATGCTTGGTAAAGTGGAGGGTCAGAAAAAAAGAGGAAGATCCTCAATGAGATGGATTGACACAGTGGCTGCAACAATGGGCTCAAGCACAGCAAGGATTGTGAGGGCGGCGCAGGACCAGGCAGCGTTTTGTTCCGTTGTACGTAGGGTCACTATGAGTGGGAACCGACTCAATGGCACCTAACAACGTGACAGTCTTCTTGGAATTGATTTAACAAATCGCTTAATTGGAATTGTAGCCACCTATTATCATCTTTGTGGTCTGTCTTTAGATTTCAAAAAGATCTGACTATCATCATCAAATGACACCGTGTGGGACTCCTGGTATCTAAGAACATTAAACCCGTTGCCACTGAATCAATTCCGACTCATAAGAATTCCTGTATTTTGTAAAATTAATCAGTCCATAGCAAGTCAACAATACTAAGGAACTTTCTGTGGGTGCAATGATTGCCTTCTACATAATAACAGAAAAGCTTCAGAAACATACACTTACAGATTCCTTATTGCTCTAAACATAGCTACAACTTATTTACACTTTTGACTTACAGATTTAACCTCTGTCATGTCATGGAGAAAGACATTCCAAACTTTCTATTCTCTGTACAACCTAGTAGAATTTGAGAAAATATTTCAAAATTTGAAGCTCAGTAGAATTCAGCACAATGAGCAATTGTGTGGGCACTGACCTAAAAGGTGAAACTCATATACTGCCCACAGTATAAAATGGATGCATCTGTAAGAACGCCCCATAGTGTGTACCAGAATATTGCAGCCAGTTGTTCAGAGACTTAGAGTTGTGATGGTTTGGAATTTGGTGATTTGGCCCATGTTTATTCAACTAAGGGGTATAAGTGCTGATACTTATATCAGTCCTTTCTACTCAGGTCCTTGAAAGAAAGCACTAAGCAAACACTGCTAAAGCAATCATCTGCCCTTCATAATTTCTCAGTTTTACCTTTCTTAACCCAGAAAGTTCTAACTTTTTCATGTTTATCCACACAAAATACTAATCCCTTGGTCATTTTATCTCCCCTGAATCCCTTTCAAGCCGTCCTAAATCTAGGGTGCTTACCAGAGTTGGATATTTCAAGTGGGCAGCACCATGATTTTGGGCAAGCAGTGGAGAGTAATTTCTTCATCTGCAAATAAATGATGTCTCATACATGACTGGTCATTTAGATTAAGCGTCACACCAAACCCTTGCCTTCAGAGAATGGGGTTTACTGACTCTAAGCCTTGTTGTCTAATGAGGACAATTTGAATTAGCTTTATCCACATGCAATTTTTTTATATTTGCCACATTAAACTTGATACTAGGCATAAAGATTTTCAATAGCTCAATACAAAGGTTGTGATATTTGTACACTACTTAATCTTACCACTCTCTAGGACAGTGCTGGCCAACAGAAATACAACGCAAGCCACAAATAAAAGTCACATACATCATTTTTAATGTTCATGTGGCCACATTAAAAAAGTAAGAAGAAACAGATAAAATTAATTTTAATAACATCTTGTATGTACATCCAAAACATTATCATGTCTACATGTAATCAATATAAAAAAGTATTAATAAGATACATTCTCTTTTTTGTGTTAAGTTTTCGAAATCTGGTTTATCTTTTATGAATGGCACAACACAGTTCGGACTAGCCATATGTAACCACTGGTTACTGTACTGGCTAGCCCAATTCTATAATCAAGCTGTCAGGTCTTAAGTTGCTGGAAACTTCGGAAAGAGCACAGCTTGCTTTCTCAGGTTATTATATTAAAAAGACTCTCTACACTTTAAACATGGAGTACAAATTACTAAAAATGTCACCATAAATACAGATTCATACCAACTTAGGTTGTTTTTGTTTTATAACATGGACAAATAATAATCTGGTTTTCCACCAATCTCTCAGCTCCAACAAATATCACCGTATTAAAGCAAAGTCCCAATCTTTTTGCTAATTTTAATTAGAACATGCCATTTTACAGCACTGCCCATTTGTTTGTTTTAATCGTCATAGAAGGCCTATCTCCACTCCTGTGAAGCTGGGACAATATTATTCAAATGATCTAATACCTTTGAAAGAACAAAGTACAGAAATATTTACATAATATAATACTGCAGATGGAATATCCATCTTAACTGAATGTTGTCTACCAAAGAATGACAAACAGCAGATAAGGCAGCATAATACATCTTATTTATTTTCCAATAATATAGCTGGAACATTCAATACACCTAACTTCTTTAACCTGTCAAGAAGAGTAACCTGTATGTGTTTAATTCTCATCTGCACATATTAAATGGATAAATTGTGAAAATACGCTTGAATACTTCTTTTGAAAACAACTATACTTATTTTTATGTTATTCAATTTTTTTGTGAGATATCACCAAATCCCATTTCAACTTAAAAAAAGGTGAATAATTAAAGAAAAAATTAAGAAGGAGGATACTTATCATTACTTTGTAAACATGATCTTCAATCCTAAAGTATAAACACAGAACTTTTTCAGTAAATCACGAGAGAGTTAATGTAAAAAAGTACTTGAATTTTTGCAAATAAATCCTAGGTGTTTATTTAAATCCTAAATGTTGAAAGTATTACTAGGCAGCTATGTTCAAAGACCACCACCCATCTGTCAGTTTGTCTTACTGTGGTGGCTTGTGTATTGCTATGATGCTGGAAGCTATGTCATCAGTATTTCAAATATCAGCAGGGTCACCCATGGAAAAAGGTTTCGGCAGAACTTCCAGACTAAGACAGACTGGGAAGAAAGGCCTGGTGACTTATTTCTGGCAATTAGCCAATGAAAACTCTATGGATTACCGAGATGGGGCCAAGATGGCGGAGTAGTCAGACACTTCCGGTGGTCCCTCTTATAACAAAGACCCAAAAAACAAATGAATTGATAATATATGACAATCTAGGAGCCCTGAACATCAAAGGCAAAGTTGAGGAATCGAACTGCATGGCATGGGGAGGGAGAGATGGTTTGGAAACAGCATGGAGTTGCCAGACCTGACCCAGTGAGAGCCGGAGCCCTTCAGGCCAGATCAGCTCATGGTGTGCGGTGAGGCAGGCGTTTTCCACATCAGAAGAGACCCAGCAGCAGAGAGTCTGCTTGGCCATCCAGAACCAGTGAGAAGCAGCCCTTGATCGACAAAACATAAATACTTGCATCTGGCTGACTGCCTGGATGAAAAACACCCTCCGTAGGGAAAAACCTCTCTCCCATTTACCTCCCTGCTCCCTGCTCTGCACTGAGTCTGGGACAGGCTTCAGCAATTGCCAAGTACCCTGGGCTAGAAGTAGGACCCGTCATGCGCCCTGAGCCATTCTGCTGGCCTCGGAGAGTGAACATATTAACAAACTGGGGAAAAAAATCTGCCAGCTCCCCTAAACCAGGAATTCAGGGTAGGCACAGGTCCTTCACCTAGGCACAGGCATACAGGGTCTGCAAACATTGACTGCCTTTCCCCCTGCATAGACTTGTGTGGGCCTAATTCAACAGTGTAGGCCCTCATTACCACAGTAAAACAGGGTATAAGCCTCAAGTCTAACTTCAACTGTTTCAGCTGTTAAGTGGCAGGTTCATGACATTTGACACTGCTATGCCCATTAAGCAGAGTCTTCACCTACCCACATCAGGGGCCTGAGGACTGGTGGCTCCACACACACCACCTAGCCACCTGTGACAGGGGTCCAAGAATAAGAGGTGCTCCCAAGTCCTTACAGCCAACAGCATCGGGTGCTTAGAGTCCAGCTGCAAAACCCACCCATCTACACGCTCTAGGGAACATGGACATGCTTTCCTCCTGGACACTCACTCGGGGGTGGCCGTCGGCCCCCAGCCTCGCTCAGCCTGTGTCCCCCTGCTGTAGCTGGATGCCTATGCCTACACCAATCATCCATGCTTGTCTAGAACTGTAGGTGAGAGCCTGCACCACACACTTGGTGGCCGACTACGGGACACCTGAACTGAATCCATACAGGAGGAGTGAGCAGAGTGCAGTGCTCACATACCCAGTGGCAGGTCTGGCCACCTGGGGGCAGGACACTGGAGCTTCAGGGGTGCTGGTGACTGGGCTAGCTCACACGAGCAGCCTATTTGGGAATATCAAAACAAAATAAAACCAGAAGCTAGGACAGAGTAAGCAAACAAAATAAATAAATATAATGACTTACTGATGGCTCGGAGACAACTGTCAATATCAAATCACATAAAGAGACAGACCATGATGGCTTCAGCAAGCTCCCAAAATAAAGAATCTAGAAATCTTCCAGAGGAAGAAAATTTTTTGGAATTACCAGAGGCAGGACACAAAAGATTAATATACACAATTCTTCAAGAGATTAGGAAGGAAATTAAGCAAAACACAGAACAAGCAATACAGGAACTTAAGAAGATTAGAGAAGAGCATAATGACAAATTTAACAGGTTGCAAGAATCCACAGAGAGACAGCAATCAGAAATCCAGAAGATTAACAGTAAAATTTCAGAATTAGACAACTCAGTAGAAAGTCATAGGAGCAGAATTGAAGCAATGGAAGTCAGAATTAGTGAGACTGAAGATAAAGCACCTGACATCAACTTATTTGAGGAAAAATATGATAAAAGGATTAAAAAAATTGAAGAAACCATATGAATTATGTGGGACTTTATCAAGAGGAATAACCTATGAGTGATTTGGTGTACCAGAACAGGGGTGGATAACAGAAAATACAGAGAGAATTGTTGAAGATTTGTTGGTAGAAAACTTCCCTGATACTGTGAAAGATGACGAGATATCTATCCAAGATGCTCATCAAATGTCACATATGGTAGATCCCAAAAGAAAGTCACCAAGACATATTATAATCAAACTTGCCAAAACCAAAGATAAAGGGAGAATTTTAAGAGCAGCTAGGGATAAATGAAAAGTCATTTACAAAGGAGAGTCAATCAGACTAAGCTCAGACTATTCAGCAGAAACCATGCAGGCATGAAGGCAATGGGATGACATATATAAAGCCTTGAAGGAAAAAGGTCGCCAGCCAAGAATTATATATCCAGCAGTCTCTCAGATACGATGGTGAAATTAAGGCATTTCCAGATAAACAGAAGTTTAGGGTATTTGCAAAAACCAAACCAAAACTACAAGAAATACTAAAGAAAAACCTCTGGTTAGAAAATCAACATCAGATAAAAAACCAAGACTAGAACACAGGACAGAGCAACCAGATACCAACCCAGAGAGAGAAGTCACAAAAATAAATCAAAGCTGAAACAGTGAAAATAGGGAAACAGATGTCAATATGTAAAAGATGATGACATTAAAACAAAAAAGAGGGACTTAAAAAATGTAGACATAGATTTTTCATATGGAGAGGAAGTCAAGGCAATATAAAGAAATAAAAGACTGATATGAACTTAGAAAAATAGGGGTAAATATTAAGGTAACCACAAAGGGAACTAACAATCCTACATGTCCAAATAAAAAACAAGAAAAATATAAAGACTCAGCAAATACAGAATCAACAATGAAAAAGATGAAAAGAAAATATATAAAGAAAGACAGCTCAGCACAGAAAATTAAGTGGAACAAAGAAACTGTCAACAACACACACAAAAAAAGACATCAAAATGACAGCACTAAACGCATACCTATCAATAATTACGCTGAATGTAAATGCACTAAATACACCAATAAAGAGACAGAGAGTGCCAGAATGGATAGAAAATGTCTATATGCTGTCTACAAGAGACACACCTTAGACTTAAAGACACAAACAAACTAAAACTCAAAGGATGGCAAAAAATATATATCAAGCAAACAACACTCAAAAAAGAGCAGAAGTGGTAAGATTAATCTCTGACAAAATAGACTTTAAAGTAAAATCCACCACAAAGGACACTATATAATGATTAAAGGGTCAATACACCAGGAGGACATAACTACAATAAATATTTACACACCCAACGACAGGGCTCCAAAATACATAAAACAAACTATAATAGCATTGAAAAGAGAGATAGCCAGCTCCACAATAGTAGTAGGAGACTTCAACACACCACTTTCGGTGAAGGACAGAACATCCAGAAAGAAGCTCAACAAAGACACGGAAGAGCTAACTGCTACAATCAACAAACTTGATCTCATAGATGTATATACCACACACTCTACCCAACAGCAGCCAAGTATACTTTCTTTTCCAATGCACATGGAACATTCTCCAGAATAGACCACATATTAGGCCATAAAGCAAGCCTTAACAAAATCCAAA
>NW_004443938.1:8569188-8599276 GCF_000243295.1 Trichechus manatus latirostris | reverse complement strand
AAATCTACAAGATACTGCAAAACCTCAACAACAAAAAGACAAATAACCCAATTAAAAAAATGGGCAAAGGTTATGAACAGGCACTTTGACAAAGAAGACATTCAGGTGGCTAAAAGACACATGAAGAAATGCTCAGGATCATTAGCCATTAGAGAAATGCAAATCAAAACTACAGTGAGATACCATCTCACTCCAACAAGGCTAGCATTAATCCAAAAAACACAAAATAATAAATGTTGGAGAGGTTGTAGACAGACTGGAACACTTACACACCGTTGGTGGGAATGTAAAATGGTACAACCACTTTGGAAGTCAATTTGGCGCTTCCTTAAAAGCTAGAAATAGAAGTACCATACTATCCAGCAATCCCACTCCTTGGAGTATATCCTAGAGAAATAAGAAGCGTCATGCGAATACATATACGCACACCCACGTTCATTGCAGCATTTTTCACAATAGCAAAAAGATGGAAATAACCTAAGTGCCCATGAACAGATGAATGGATAAACAAATATATACTACTCAACAATAGAGAACAATGATGAAGCTGTGAAATATAACATGGAGGAATCTGGGGGGCATTATGCTGAGTGTATTTAGTCAGTCTCAGAAGGACAAATACTGTATATGACCACTATTATAAGAACTCAGGAAAAGGTTTCAACACAGAAGAAAATATTCTTCGATGGTTACAAGGGTGGGGAGGAAGGGTGAGGGTTATTCACTAACTAGATAGTAGACAAAAATTATCTTAGGTGAAGGGAAGGACAGCACATATTACAGTGGAAGTCAGCACAACTGGACTAAACCAAAGCTAAGAAGTTTCTTGAATATGGTCAAACACTTTGAGGGACAGAGTAGCAGGGGCGGGGATTTGGGGACCATACTTTCAGGGGACATCTAGGTCAACTGGCATAACAAAGTTTATTAAGAAAATATTCTGCATCCTACTTTGGTGAGTGGCGTCTGGGATCTTAAAATCTTGCAAGCGGCCATCTAAGATGCATCAATGGGTCCCAACTACCTGGAGTAAAGGAGAATGAAGAACACCAAAGACACAAGGAAAGTATTAGCCCAAGAGACAGAAAGGGCCACATAAACCAGAGACTTCATCAGCCTGAGACCAGAAGAACTAGATGGTGCCTGACTACCACCAATGACCGCCCTGACAGGGAACACAACAGAGAGTCCCTGATGGAGCAGGAGAAAGGTAGGGTGAAGAACTTAAATTCTAGTAAAAAGACCAGACTTAATCGTCTGACTGAGACTGGAGGAACCCTGGAAAGCAAACCATGGCCCCCCGATTCTCTGTCAGCCCAGAACTAAAACAATTTCCAAGGCCAACTCCTCAGAAAAGATTGGACTGGAATGTGGGACATAAAATGATACTCGTGAAGAGTGTGCTTCTTAGCTGGAGTAGATACATGAGACTAAATGGGCAACTTCTGTCCAGAGGTGAGATGGGAAGGCAGTGAGGGTTAGAAGCTGGTTGAATGGACATGGGAAATCAGGGGTGGAAAGGAGAAGTGTGCTGTCCCAGTATAGGCAGAGTAATTAGGGTCACATAACAATGTATGTATAAATTTTTATAGAAGAGACTAACTTGAAATGTAAACTTTCACTTAAACTACAAGAATAAACAACAAAAAAAAGAAAACCCTATGGATCACAACAGAACACTGAGATAGTGATGGAAGATGAGCCTGCTAAGTTGCAAGACACTTAAAATGCACAGTGGCTTCAGCAATGGAATTGAGCATAGCAGTGATTGTGAAGATGGCACAGGACAAGGCAGCATTTCATTCTGTTGGACACGAGGTCACCATAAGTCAGAGCCAAGTCAACAGCAACTAATAACAACAGCGTGTTCAAAGAATATTTTCAAAGCAAACATAAATTTACTTAGGAAGGCACATTACAAGATCCAAAGGTTAGAATTCGCTGGATTGAGATGTGATGTCTGATACCACAAAACAGGCAGACAGGGTGAAGAGCAGAGAGCCCAGCTGAGGCAGGATGGACCAGACAAGTACTGGAGGTCTCCAGTGAAGGGGAAGGAGTCAGGAGGGAGCAGAGAAGAGGTTCTGATAAGAGACGATCAGATGATTAGAAACTGTGAACATCAAGAGAGCAAGAACCAAGCTAGGGATAAGGCTAGCAGATACAGGAGAACATCCTCCTGCTCTGGGCAGGACCTGGCCCTCAGCGTGTGGACAGAGCAGGTGCCGTGGGCACAAGGTAGCAGGAGGAACAGTGTAGAAGGCTGAAGTCACAAGAATACCCTGGGACTGCCGTTATAAAAAAACATTTCAAAATAGAATCAAAAATAAAATCGATTTTTAAATATAAAAATTCCTCTGAGAATCCTTCATTTTCTACTCCAGAAAAAAGAAAATTTGAGATAAAGACTAATATGCTTCATACACAATGTGCCAGTGCTTATCCACAATATTAAAAATAATTACCTGAGGGATAGCCTTCACTCTACTACTGTCAATTGCTGTCAAGTCAATTCCTACTCACGGCAACCCCTCTGTGCAGAGGAGAATTGTGTTCCATTGGGTTTTCAAGGCTGTGACCTTTCGGAAGCACAGCACCAGGCTTTTTATTCCGAGGTGTCTCTTGGCGGGTTCGAATCTCCAGTGTTTAAAAGTTGAGCACTTAACCATTTGTGCTACCCAGGGACTCCGTGCTTTCACTCTAAAGCCTGTTGCCGTCGATTCGACTCCGACTCATAGCGACCCTATGGGACAGAGTAGAACTGCCCCATAGAGTTTCCAACCTTTTGGTTACCAGCTGTAGCTATTAACCACTGCGCCACCAGGGTATCCATGCTTTCACTCTAGATCCGCTAAAAGCCGGCAGGAGAAATTATACCAAAGGCTCCTTATTGTTAACAAAGAAATGGCATCTGAATACGCACAAATGATCTGGATCAAAAGGGCACAGGCACTGCACATTGAGTACTAATCCAGGGCTCACTGGGTGCAATGACACCTAATGGTTTCCAGGGTCTAACATGATGAGTCAAACGCCAAACTTAAGTAAAGAAAAATTCTAACTTAAAAGTCCAGCCTAGAAACTCCAAACTTGAGAAGAATGGGTAAAGTGACAGAGACAAAAGAAATAAAGAAAATAAAAGATGAGGGATCAGAATTGAATAGGAACAAATAAGCCACAGACATGCAGTCAATGGAAAAGCACAGAGTTGGAGAGAGAAGTTAAAGAGATGAGAAGTATGTGTGCACGTACATGTATCCTGTGTATGTATGTGCAGACATGAGTACAGGCATGAGGCTACCCACAGTATACGGATTCCTGCAACATGGGGCTCTTTGCACCTGCAACATGGGGCTCCGTGCAACAGGAGTTCCATGCATCATGGGGCCCCCCACATCATAGGGCTCCATGTATCATGGGGCTCCCCACAACACGGGGATTCTCACATCATGGGGCTCCATGAATCATAGGGCTCCATGCATCATGGAGCTCTCCACATTACAGCACTCCATGCAACATGGGCCTCCCTGTGACACAGAGCTCCATGCAACATGGGGCTCCTTGCATTATGAGGCTTTCTGTGTAACAGGACTCCACACATCATGGGACTCCCCACAACATGGAGCTTCCTCCATCATAGGGCTCCAAGCAACATGGGGTTCCCCGCATCATGGGACTCCCCACATCACGGGACTCCTCGCACGATGGGGCTGCCTGCAATTTGTCTCTGAAAGTATAAGACATCACTCTTTTTGCTCTTTTTGATGGTAAGGTCCACAACTACGTAAAATTTTAAGTCCCACGACTTCTGTAAACAATAAGATTGTAGACTCATAAACTATGTAACTTCATATAAAAATTTGTTGTTGTTAGGTGCCACTGAGTTGCTTTTCAACTCATGGCAACCCCATGTGACAGAGCAGAACTGCCTATAGGGTTTTCTAGGCTGTAATTTTTCTGGTAGCAGATTGCGAGTTTTTTCTCCACCGAGCCACTGGGCGGGTTCAAACCACCAGCCTCTGGGTTAGAAGCCGAGCGCTTAACCGTTGCCCCATCATGGCTCCTTATATAAAAGTTCAGTGAATCTTATTAAGCATATTTTGGATAGGCTATATTTCTGAAGAAGGACAAATGGGAAGAAGTAAAAACTAAGTTTGCTAACTGCAGGGGAGACCCTGGGTAGAGCTGAAGACGGACATGGCACAAGGCAACAGGATGGGTCAGAAGGACATCGAGTCTGGAAGGGGTAGCTATAAATTCTTCCCTGTTCAACCTCCTAAACAAAGGGAAGTTAACAACCATGATACCCATATCCAGAAGAACAAGGATGATGACATATAATTATGTTTTCATCATTCATTGAGAGGCTAACATGGGCAGGCCCTAAGCTTTTCAGTCACTAACTACTCACGAGAAGCCTGTGGGCCATTGTTAACTATGGTACCCTGTCAAGAAAAGATCAAACTGCATTCAGTAAACTCTGGCCAAGATGGTGTAGAAAGACACAGGACATTTAAACTGATTTTTATCTATCAAAATTAAAATTTTGAAGTTCTAACTTAAAGAATTAAGCAGTCAGCTATATAGCGAAATGGAACTTTCAAAAATAATTCCCTGTGGATCTAGCTAATAGCAAGATAACCTAGATAATAGCAAGTGGGTTACCACATAATAATAATAGACCACCAATTCTTGCCTTCGATGGTGTACCTCTACTTTTAACCTTCTTGTCCCAGTGTCCAAGAAGAGCTAACCCAAATCTCTTCAAATTCTGTAAGTACTATTATCCAATTATTCTGAAACCAGTCCTGGTTGACTCACTTTTTAAAAACTCTACCTCTGTTGGTGAAGAAACAAAATAAATTTATTATTATTTTTTACTCCTAATGTTTCCATTGAGTAGAAGGCCAAAGGCTCCTGAGAGAGTGTGCTTCGCATTAAAATTAACTAGCACTGCATTTGGCATCTCACTGGGATGCATGAGGGGACATTATTTGCTGCTGTGCACCATTAGTGCCAGAATGTTTTTCATAAAATGAAGAAAGCTGCCCCATCAACCTATTATTTCCTGAGCCCCTTTAAATCTTAGCTTTTATTAACCAAAACAATTTTTTTTTTTCCAAATGAGGAGGCGACAGGCTAATCATAGCCACCGCACTACCTTAAAAGCTAAAGAAATGTCAATCATATCCCCAGTCAGGTCCTATTTTCCATTCGCATAACCAAATACATTTGTGTGTGTGTGTGTGTGTGTGTGTGTGTCCTTCTACTTGCAAAACTGGGTCAACATATGCTGCTCCTATTCTTTCTGGAAGTGTTAGGATTTGTGAGCATACAGAAAATTCTCAGACCAAAATTACCATACTATTTTTTCAGGCTGAAAAAATATAAAAGAAATAATCTTTAGTGGCTTGGCATGGTATGGTGCCCCCCACTTAGTTTTTGTCCTTTTTGTTCTGTCTTACCTTCTGGGCATGTATAAATTTTTACTTGTATAAGCCCACAGCCATAATCACTGCCATGAATAACTATGTTTATTCAGATGGTGAACCGAATCAACACCAATCCCCTTGCCCTTAAGTCAATTCCGACTCATGGTGATGTCATGCCTTACAGAGTAGAATTGAACTCTGTAGAGCTTTCCTGTCTGTAATCTTTAAGGAAGCAGATCACCAGGCCTTTCTTCTGCCAGATGGTGAAAGGCAGTGTGAAAATCTTTTCTCTTGAAATAGTTAAATTAAATCTGAAAAGCTAAAACTTAAAGGTCCATTTCAAATATCTCCAGCCTTTATACCAGGCACTGACTTTCCCACAAATGTATCTGAGGGGGTTGTGTGGACAGGCTTTCTGCTACTTTTTATATATTTGTAACTTATTGTTTTACATTTTGTACTGAAAAAAATTTTATGTTCTAAAGTATCCCAACCAATGCACCATCACACAAACATTTCATCTTTCATCCGAGGAGGTGCACTTGAAGAAAATCCAGTTGAAGACATATACGACCTGCTGTGGTTACCCAGGAAACCTATTATGACGAGTTATGGAGATGTCAAAATACATAAGACTACCACTTCATGAAGTTGTTTGACCGAAGGTGCATAAGGGAATAAGCTGCATAACAAAGAAGCAAGCCAGTAATAACCACAGTAGCTATAGTAAGATTAATAATGCAGGGATCAAAGGTAATTGAGTAAGAACTGGTGGCATCTAGATTTGACTGGCTATCTATATACATTTTTTTATAATTTATTTGTTGTTGTTGAGAATATACACAGAATATATACCAATTCAACAATTTCTACATGTACAATTCAGTGATACTGATTACATTGTTCAAGTTGTGCAACCATACTCTCTTTTTTCAAATTTTTCCTTCACCATTGACATAAACTCTCTGTCCTTTAAGGTTTCTATCTAATCTTTCAAGTTGCTGTTGTCAGTTTGAGCCATACAGATAGATCTTAAAAGAGAGCAATGCTCAAGGCAGATATTCTTTACTAGTTAAGCGAAACTACTATTTGGTTTCAAGGAGACTTTAGGGGATAGTTTGGGTTTAAGGATTAACTCAGCACAATAATTTCAGGGGTTCATCTAGCCTCCATGGCTCCAGAAAGTCTGGAGTCCACAATAATTTGAAACTCTGTCCTGCATTTTCTCCCTTTGATCAGGATTCTTCTATAGAATCTTTGATTAAAACGTTCAGTAATGATAGCCGAGCACCATCTGGTTCTTCTGGTCTCATGGCAAAGGAGTAGTTGTTCATGGAGGCAATTAGCACCACATTTCATTTCCTCCTCCTATTCCCGACTTGCCTTCTTCCTCTGCTGCTCCAGGAAAATTGAAACCAGTTGTTCTACCTTGGATGGCTACCTGCAAGCTTTTAAGACCCCAGGCACTATCAACAAACCAGGAGATAGAACAGAAGCATAAACACATTATTAGGCCTATTAAGTGGGATGTTCCATCAGATCATGACCCCAAACATCCAAACCAAGGAACCAAATCCCATGAGGTGCTTGGTTGTACAAAAGCAGCCTCAGAAGCTGCTCTTTTTGTTGTCATTGTTGTAAATATATCTATCACACAACTTTTGCCAATTCAACTTTTTACAGGTTTACAATTTATTGACAATAATTCTGTTAATCGGCTGTGCAACAGTGCTTAAGTTCTCGGCTGCTAACCAAAAGATCAGTGGTTCACACCCACCATCCACTCCACACGAGAAAGATATGGCAGTCTGCTCCCATAAATATTTAAAGACAAATCTCATTATTAATTTTTAAGGCTAACATAAATTCTACAACATAAAAATATGCCTTATATTATTTCAGAAGGTTTGCAAAAATTAGGCAGGCTTTGAGGGCACACAGTGGTCATTTTTGTTGTTAAACCACTGGAAGATTGTAAATAAAGTTATAGCTATAATCATTGCTTCACTCCTTAAGAAAAAAAAGAAAAAAGGGATATTTACAGATACTTCTCAAATCCAAAGCCCACCATCAACTAAGTATTCCTTAGAGGAATGGTAGGGGTTATTTTTGCTTAAAGCATTAAAATTCAGCTAGAGATAATAACTGTGTTTCCATAAAATATTTTTTGAAACACTTTGGCACAGTGACTTTCTTCAATTATTTTTAAAACCACTGAAGTAATACGAGAGACACTAAACCTCTTGCCGTCAAGTTGATTCCGACTCATGGCGACCCTATAGGACAGAGTAGAACTGCCCCACAGAGTTTTCAAGGCTGTAATCTTTACGGTAGCAGACTGCCACATCTTCCTCCCTCAGAGCAGCTGGTGGGTTTGTGTCACTGACGTTTTGGTTAGCAGCCAAGTGCTTAACCACTGTGCCACCAGGGTCCCCTATGAGTGACACTACTATTTTTTAAATGCTGCTTAGCACAACTAATGATTTATAAAATAAGTAATTCATTCCTTTGAGGTCAGAAATAGATATAAATGTCAGAGTAAACCAAAAACCAAATCCGTTGCTATCGAGTCAATTCCGACTCATAGCGACCCTATAGGACAGAGTAGAACTGTCCCATGGGGTTTCCAAGGAGCAGCTGGTGGATCCGAACTGCCGAACTTTTGGTTAGCAGACGAGCTCTTAACCAGAGTCACCAGGGCTGCCCCAAATGTTAGGGCAGAAAATGAAAATAAGTGTGATTGGCTTCTCCTAGAATAGTAAGTTAGCCTTTGACTTGAACCAGTAGGCTGGTATTTGTCTTCGTCTCTAGGACTGGTAACTGAGTTGGATGCAGCAGGACTCCACATAGTGTTCAAGTCAGCAAGGAGATGGATCCTCTGCGCCGACACCCACAAACTCATCTTTACTCCCAACAACTGCTCATGTTAGTTTGACTCCTGTTGAAGCCCGTGTTCTGGTACCTTGGTTGGTCTCATATTGGATATGAGCAACTACAATGTGGTTGACATCTGAGCAAACCACAGACACAGGCGGACAAAAACAGAATCTCACCCACTAAGTCTACAGGCTTGCTGGAGAACCCTAAAGAACTCCAAACCTACACCAAAACCAAACCACTCATTGCAGTCGAGACGGATTCACAGCTACCATATAGGACAAAATAGAATTGTCCTATAGAGTTTCCAAGGCTGTACTCTTTATGGAAGCAGACTGCCATATCTTTATCTTGCAGAGCTGCTAATACACCACCAGGGCTCCTCCTTCTGAAAGAACTCCCAGCTGGCTATAAATCCTAAAGAATCATGATCTCCTATTTCATATGCAAAGCATGCTTTACATCAAATGGTTTTTGTGACTATTAAGAAACAAAGATGTCACCTTGAAGACTAAGGTGAGCCTGACCCAAGCCATGGTGTTTTCAATCGCCTCATATGCATGTGAAAGCTGGATGATGAATAAGGAAGACAGAAGAAGAATTTACACCTTTCAATTACAGTGTTGGAGAAGAATATAGAATACACCATGGACTCCCAAAAGAATGAACAAATCTGTCTTCGAAGAAGTACAATGAGCTTGTTCCTTAGAAGCAAGGATGGTGAGACTACATCTCACATAATTTGGACATGTTATCAGGAGGGATCAATCCCTGGGAAGGACATCACACTTGGTAAAGTAGACGGTCAGTGAGAAAAAGGAAGACCCTCAATGAGATGGATTGACACAGCGGCTGCAACAATGGGCTCAAGCATAACAATGATCGTGAGGATGGCACAGGACCGGGCAGCGTTTCTTTCCGTTGTACATAGAGTCGCTGTGAGTCAGAACTGACTCAAAGGCACCTAACAACAACAAAATTGCATTCATGCAAATCTCTAATAAATTAATATCTGACACTAAAGAGAGCGTTATTTCAGTCTTTCGTTTTGTTTAATGTTTGTTTTTCCTAAATTATAAAATTGATTTTTTTTTTTACTTTTTAAAAAGTGCATAAATTTTAAAAGTGGAAGTGCTCCCCCAATACCATTTTTATTGTTGTAAAAATATATATAACACAACATTTGCCAGTTCAACATTTTTCAGGTGGATGATTTAGTGATGTCCATTACATTAAACATGCTGTGCCATCAGCACCCACAATCTTTGCCAAACTTCCCATCACCATAAACAGAACCTCACTGCTTCCAAACTCAGTGCCGTCCTTTGTGACTGACTTATTTCACTCAGCATTGTTTTGGAGGTTCTTCCATGCTGAGCATGCATCAGGACATTATTCCTCTTTATTGCTGAGTAGTAACTCCTCCAACATCTTTTTAATTCCACATTTTGGTGTACATTTTCCCAGACCCTTTTAAATCTGCATTATTATGCACATGTACACACACATATATGTATATTTGTATATACACAAATCAACCTATTGCATGTTTATATACACAAATCAACCTATCCTTACGTTTAAACAAAAATGATATCATACGAAAGGTTCTACAATTCCCCTTTTTACTCAATAATACATCACAGAACTCCTTCCATTAAAGTCACTCCATCCTTTCTTTTGGCTTCATGGCATGCAATACCATGCAACTATCATAATTTATGTAGATAATAGTCCTTTAGGGGACACTGAATTGCCTCTGATTTTCACAATTAAAAATAGTGCTGTACTGAATATATCCCATCGTACACTTGTACAAGTATTTTTGTGGGACAGAACATTTGAGGTGAATTTCTAGACCAGAAAATACGTGCATTTAAATTTTTGATAGGTATTATCAAAATGCCTCTTTAACAAAATGGTCACTGTACTTCACATTTTCATCAACAAGGAAGAATATTTTATGAGGCTGCATATTCAGAAGGTATTTTAAGAGTCTAGTTACATGTAACACACTATATGGATCCTGTCATAGGACAAGTAAGTTAGTACTCATTTAAAAATAGATTTCAAGGAGAAATTTTGCACAATGACCTACTAAGAAGGTCTACAAACAATACAAGTGTCCATCAGAATATGATGTATCCATGCGAGGGAGTCAACCGTTAAGAGAAACGAAGGCCTGACGCATGCTACAATATGGGTGAACCTTGAAAACATCATCCTGAGTAAAATCAGTCAGACACAAAAGGACAACTACTGTTGCATGACTCCGCGTATATGAAATAGCCAGACTATGTAAATGCCTAAAGATAAAAGGAGATTAGAGGTTACAAGGGGCCGGGGGAGAGGGAGGAATGGGGAGTTATTGCTTAATGGGTACAGAGTTTCTTTTTGGGGTGATGACAAGTTTTAGATAAAGACAGTGGTGCTGGTTGCACAACATTGTAGATGTAATTAATGCCACTGAATTGTCTGCTCGAAAATGGTTAAAATGGCAAATTTTATGTTCTGTCTATTATACCGGAGTCCTGGTGGCTCAGTGGTTAAGAGCTCGGCTGCTAACCAAAAGGTCAGCAGTTCAAATCCACCAGCCATTCCTGGAAACCCTAGGGGGCAGTTCTACTCTGTCCTATAGGGTCGCCATGAGTTGGAATCGACTCGATGGCAACAGGTATCTATTATGCCAGAATAAAAACAACCTTGAAAAAAGGTCTGGAAAGTGTGATCATTTTGGGAGGGGGAGGAATCTCTACAATCAATGAATGGCAGGAACTTCCTATGATGGCGGCCCTCAGCCCTCAGCATCTGAGGCCAGGACTCAACATTTAAAACCCTAAAGAAATAGGACCCAGAGTCCTTTGGGCACCAGCTCATAACGCTTTGTTCCAGGGGGTCAAGTCCGTTTTGCCAAAGGGCTTTGCTGTGGAACGCTCACTAGTTGTCTTTGCCAGGCAGCCTTTGTCTGCATTTCCATTTTCCAACATAAGCTCACAAGATTTCATGTGGAGATTCAAAAAAATAAGAGGAAAACAAAGTGGTGTTTCCATTTGTTCTCACAGAACGTCTAAGTGTTTGATGTTACTTTTTTTCCCTTAAAAAAGCAAACACCAGTTTCTACTCTGTTGCTTCAGAAAGAAGACTCAAGAGACGTGTTTTCTAGGGCAGAGGTTGTCCTGTGTGGGGCTCCGTGGCCCAGCAGAGCTTCACCTTCAGCTCCAGCTCACACAGCAGATGGTACCCGCTCGTGGTCTGCCTTTTACCCTCCCGCCATTATTTCCACGTGGCCTCTGAGCTTCCTCTGCCTTCCTTGTATTTATCAGGGAGATGGATATATATATAACTGGAGGAAACAAACCAACTACAGTGCATACAACCTATACAGAGAGTTTCTGGGGAAAAAAGAAGTGTCACAACCATTGAGTTTAAATTCTTAGATCAGTGGCTCCCAGACTTTCAGATTTCATGGACTAGAAAATGAAAAGGAAGTGGGGAATTGAACACAGGGTCACTGATAATTCATTATTCCAAAGACAGAAAACAAAAACAAAAACAAAAAAACAAACCACTAACCAGCTACTAGCAAAATCATTTCATAAAATGACAGCTATTTTAACCCAAGAAAAGACAGTTCTGCAGAGGTGACCTCCCGAGACCTAAGTACATCCCATTTGTTTTCCTCATTTTGAGGCCGAGGCTCAATGACCACCTCAGAGGAATTCATGGTCTATAAGGACTTGCTTGTGCTAACGAAACCCTGATTTCCTAAAGTTTAAATATGTCAAAAACTGCAGTGCTGTTTATGCAATAATCTCTGCTAATTTGGGCCGGATATTTCCAGTAATTCTTTGCCTTTCCTTCTTTGTCTTCTTAAAGTGAGGAGACTCTCCAGGCATGCATGTTTTGCTTCAAATTCAAGAAACATCTCTATGCTGTGTCCTATCTGGAATATCCATTTCCATCCATCATTGTCCCAGGGAAATGAAACTGTTGAAGAGTGGGTGCCAACAGTGTGTATTGTTGTAGGCTGCCACCAAGTCGGCCCCCGACTCATGAGGACAAACAGAAACTCTGCCCAGGCCTAGACGGCCAGGCCTTTCTTCCTAGACCATCTCCGCTGAAACCTGTTTGGCATCATAGCAACACACAAGCCTCCCATGATAGATGGGTGGTTGCTGCACATGAGGTACGCTGGCCAGGATTCGAACCTGGGTCTCCTGCATGAAAGGTGAGAATTCTACCACTGGAACACCAAGGACCTCAACAGTGTGAAAGTCCGGACTCAGTCACGCCATTCTTCCTTGGTGAGCTTTCCCTAGCCCATTAAGATGAGGGTCTTCTTACATTCCAGTCCCGCAGGTCATAAAATCACCAGTGCTCAGGCTGAATATTTTTATTCCTCCTTCTCTCCTTCTATAAACCTTGCACCAGAGGCCATCTAGTGTAATACTGAAGGGTGCAGGCTGTGGAGCCAGACAGAGAGTTCAAAGGGCTCTGCCATTTACTAACCCTGTCGTCCTGGGTGGTGACTGCCCCTCTGGGCGCCCTTTTGCTCCTCTGTAAGTGGGAGTCAATGAGTGTGGCCGTGTAGAGTGTTAGGACGGGACTTAGCACACACTGCGGTATCAGATAGTGCTAGGGGCTGTGGCCAACGTCTGCCATGTACCTAGGCACTGTGAATCCATTCTTGAGTAACAAGAGGGTCCCACCCTGATAGAAAGGAGCCCTGGTGGCTCAGTGGTCAAAGTGCTTGGCTGCTAACCAAAAGGTCAGTGGTTCTAACCCACCAGCAGCTCCATGTGAGAAAGATGTGGCAGTCTGCTTCCATAAAGATTTATAGCCTTGGAAACCCTATGGGGCAGTTCTACTCTGTCCTTAGGGTCGCTATGAATTGGAATGGACTCCACAGCAGTGGGTTTTAGCCCTGATGGGGTTTATATTCCAGTAGGAAAGACAGGTATTAAATAGCCATGCAAACGGAAAACTGCAACTCCTACACGTTACTAAGAGGAGGGGCAAGGGTGCTATCGAGCCGGTGGTGTTTGCCCTGTTCTGGGTCCTAGAGGAAGTGGCCCTTCACCAGAGACCTGAAGGGTGGGCAGGAATGCACGAGTAGGCACAAAAGGAACAGTGGTCCAGGAAGACGGGCTCTTCCTTCCTTCCTTCCTTTTCTTCTTTCCTTCCTTCCTGCCTTACTCCCTTCCTTTCATTTCTTCCTTTTTTCCTAAATTATAACTTGACTATTCTAAACAAGGAAGTGGGTTAAAAAACAGCATAATCGTTTATGTGGGGGTATAAACCTTAAAGTTAGAATTTACCCTGCCACATGTAGATTCAGTTAATCTCTATGAAGTGATCAATGCTGACATTATATTCCTGAATTTTTCTGCTGGCCTTCCTCCAGAGCAACAGAAGAGCTGGACCAGCATTCATTTAGCTTGTCTCACAGAAAAATACTTGTTTTCTGAAGCGCACCAAGTAAAAGATTTGAAAGGGATTCAGTACAGAATATTAAAATGCTATATTTTTCAACCACCTACATTTAGGAACGATATAAAATCTAACCTATAAAAAACTGTGCGTTTGGACCAGATCAGTTTTTAATCCATGGCTGATGAATCATCCTTTGTATTGAGTTCATATTTTTAGGCACAACCATACTTTGCCCTACAGCATGACCTAATCTGTGAAACAAACACTTCAAGGCTCAAATTTCAAAGGAGTCATAAGTACATCTGGGGCAGCAACCCCTGAACTGCTTTCCCAATCCTTGTCACTCCCTAACCAGCTGCCACCATGTTGATTCAGGCTCATGGCAACCCCATGTGTGTCAGAGTAGAACTGTGCTCCATATTGTTTTCAAGGGCTGATTTTTTAGATACATCACCAGGCTTTCTCCCCAGGCTTTTTTGGGTGAATCTGAACCTCCAGCCTTTCGATGAGCAGCCGAGTGCATTAACCACTTGCACCACCAAGGGGCTCCAGTCACTCCTACTTGTAGGAAAATGATTTCCAATTTGCTTTCTATTTGGACTCCTTGTAGCATCAGATATCGTAGCTCCTGGTCAGCACGCACTGTGCCTTCCCCACTCCCCTCAGGTAACCACTCTGTCTCTTTGCCTTCAGAAACTCTTCTCTATGTTCTAGGACCACCACCTCTCCTCACTACCCTCCCCTCATTTCCTTGGAGTGAATTTCTAAGATGTGTGTTTGTAACTTATATTCTCCTTAAAGCAATACAATACAGCCAGGAAATCAGATGTAAATAACTGTATACCCCTTAAAACATTTAGATATCACCCATGTATAAACAGAGACGGGACGTCTTTGCCCCCAGCTAGCACAGTCTCTCGTGGTTCTCAGCAGCAGAGATCTGGTGCCTCAGCCTTTCTCTGGGAGCAATGTCATGTGTTTGCATCAAGAAAGGAGGAATAGAAAAGGTCATAAGATAGTACCTGGAAGGGCCTGTACACTCTGCAACTTTCTGGGATATTGCCTCATGCTGAATAAAAAACAAATGTGCTTTTGTTTTTGACATCTACCCCTTTGTGAAATATTAAGCAAACCTTTGTTTACTTCCTACCTACCAGAAAAAGAACAAAAGAGAAACAACCCGCATTTAACTTCACAGCGGAAACAAACCTTTTACTAAGCGGTATAGCTTTAACTTTGCTCTGATCCGTAAGAGCATGAATATAGTCACCTATACTTTCACTGGGCAGTGCAACAAAAATGGCGTCACTAATAAATCAGAAACCAAGATGGCAAGGACTAAGGCCAAAACCCAGGAGTTCTGGGCTTAGATTTTCCTGTAATCCCTTTACATCTCCTAACAGAGATAATCTGCCTGGGATTTTTTTTTTTAAAAAAAAACAAAGTTTATTTGATCATCACCTAATGTTTCTAATGAGACTCTACAGTGATACTAACCCATTGCCATCGAGTTGATTCCAGCTCATAGTGACCCTATAGTGATAGGTGAGGCTGAAAAAAAAAAAAAGGAAGCTAGTCTATACTCCCTTAGAAAAATGCAGCCATAATCGTATGTTGTGAATGGACAACTTTCACTTATCCGCACTCTTGTTGCCCACAAACTTCAAATGGAAGGACGAGTGATTTAGAAAACGCTTTTAGAGTGCTATATCAGCCTTAAAGTTGCCCTCACTTACACTTAAAAGGTCACAGAGGAGGGCACCAGGGGCTGAAACTGGAATCTGATGCACCGTATAACCAACAAATTGCTGGGCATAAGAGGAATCTCAAGAACACAATCAAGGACAACCCGAGGTGACCCCGGTACTATTTGTTGCCAGATCCTAGAGACAGGTGAGGCAGAGGAATCATCTGATACAACATGACCTCACAACCTGTGGCCATCTTTTCACTCTGTCGGTTGCTACGGCAACCAGCTCCATGCAGCTATGACCTGACGGCACCTTCCTCAGCTCAGTCTCTGCCCTGGACCTCTTCTGCCACCAGCTTGCAATGCCCAAGGCGGGCACTCAGCTTTCCATATGCACACACTTGTAGGAGCAAGGAAGGGCCGCTGTCATGGATTGAACTATGTCCCCCAAAAATGTGTGTGTCAATGTGGCTGGGCCACGATTCCCAGTATCGTGTGACTGTCCACCATTTTGTTATCTGCTGTGACTTTCCTATGTGTTGTAAATCCTGCCTCTACGATATTAACGATGGGGGATGGGTGGTAGTTGTGTTGATGAGGCAGGACTCAATCTACAAGATCAGGTTGCACTTTTAGCCTACTTTACTGTGAGGAAATACATTTCTCTTTGTTAAAGCCATCCACTTGTGGTATTTCTGTTATAGCAGCACTAGATGACTAAGACAGGCGCCTTCACCTGTCACTCCCCTCATCTGTCTCTCAGGTAGACACCCAGGAGGCCAGTTTGGCACAGACTAGCCTCACAACGCAATTAGGGTTACCTTCCTCCTTCCCTAACTCACTCTTCCCAGCCTCCACCCCTGTCCCTTGGGCCCACCTGCCAATGTTAAGTGTCTGTCAGGAAGGCCTTGCCCTGGATTCTGCTTTCTGGGGGGAATCCAGGCTAAGGCAAAGCTTAACAAAAGGGGGTGTATAAAATGAATTCCAGAAAACCTCATTCCTGAAAACAGCACTTACCCTTTAGTCTTTCAGGCAGTAATTGCTCCTGTGGTTTTAAGGATGACCTTTTATCATATCAGGCATTTAGACTTAGTTCCACAGACCAAGTATCATGTGACTACAAGCTACTCAGAGAAGAGGTTTATATTTTAGACATGAAAAGCTTTACCTCTTGGGTCTAAGAAACTACATATATCAAAGAGTAGGGGCAATAATCAGCTTGTAACTCAGAAGACGGAGTCCAAGAGATGTTACGAGCAGAGAAAAAGAGAGAAACGTGGAATACTGGAAGTCACTCCTGAATTTGAAAATTTAAGCTAGTGATAAGTAAATAAAATAATCACATTGTGTCACCCTTTGATGAGAGGGTTCACACATGAAGCCTCACTATCCCACCAAGTCTCGATTATCCATTCAACCTCACACCACCAAACCAGGAGGCCTGTCACCTCTCACCTGCCTGTTGCACCTGGTGTCTTTGGGAGCTCTCCCTCACCTCTGAGCTTTGACTGGACTGTCACGTTTGTGATAGGAGGGAGAGAATGCAGTGACCTCTGTGTCCTCCCCATTCTGAAGCGTGAGGGATGAATGGGATGAGTGATGATCACATCACCCCTATTTAATCCACCCCTTACTTCAAGGCTTCCCATCACATTCATCTTTTCTTCTTCCTAGTTGTGAGGCTTTGCAACAAGTCAACATGGCTAGTCTGAACTGTATTTTCCAGAATTCCCTTCCCTGGACATTTCTCAGGGTGGGGAGGGGGGTGCTGGCTACAAGAGAGACTCCCTGAGATTTAGAAGGCGGAAGTGAAGTAGCAGCGACTGGGTACTTCACACACGCAGCTGGCATGGGGCACTGCCTGGTCTGCATCTGCTCCACCTTCCCCGGGCCTCCTTCAGCTTCTCTGGCCCCTGGCCCAGCTGTGTGCATTTGAATCCCTGAGGACGGGTCCCAGCTTCTGCAGGACCTCACACCACCAAGGTCAGAGGCCACAAAAGCTGACCTGGGTTCCAGTGCCGTGCTCGTGGCTCCACTTGTCCTTGCTCTTCCCATTTCATGTCCATCCTCCTGTCCCCGGTGTCTGCCCCATGGACCTCAGGCTCCAGTATTGGACAGGAAGACAACACCTTACTGAGACCAGCCCCCACAACCTCACGAGGTCAAATTCCTATAGCAAATCCTCTTACATTTAATCAGACACATAGGTTGGAGTCTCAGATCTATCATTCACCAGCTACGTGACCTTTGGCAATTACCTTTTCTAACCTCAGTCTCCTCCACTGTAAAATGCAGATATGCTGTATTTCTCGCAACTAACACACCCACGTAAATAACGTGCCCACACATATAATGCACATGCATGTCTAGGAAAATAATGTGTAAAGGCGTTGGACGGTTGGCAAAATAATGTATAATGCACAAGATATTTGAGTAAAAATATGGTAACCGTGACTACCTCATGACATAAGTGGATTAAGTGAGAAAAGGAATGTAAAGCTGGTACAGGATGTGCAATAAATACCATTGTTATCACTGATTACCCAAAACTCCCAACATCACTGCTGAGGAAAACCGTCTCAGGCTTTGATAGCTTAGCACTCTCGGAAGGCCCTGTCAGAGACCAGGCTAACAAGAGCTTGGGCTCCACTGTAAAACTCAAATGCATATTCTCCTTGGTTCTTAGTAGAGGCCAGAGGAGAGTCATTTACATAGGTAAGCATTTAATTTCTATCCCCAAGGAAATGACGGTAAACCCAGAAACAATGGTACCAAATTAGAAGCCACTAATTCTACTAAGATGCTTGTATGGCATTTAATGAAAATAAAACTCTAATGATGGAGCCTGACATCATATATTAAAAGATGGCCAGCGGGAATGCATCAGATAGTGGGACTATCCTGGTGAATGGAGTATTCTGGTTAACTGAAAGCTAAAGAAATAACCCTTCCTTTTTGGTGCTTACCAGGGAAAATAAATTGTTCAAAAAACGATTTCAGATGGCATTAAATATAAAACGAGTACTTGTTACTCATTTAAATCACTCAGAGCATATCTTGTTCGAAAAGATCTCAGTAAGACTAGTTTTCTCACAGTGAGTTAGGATGTGAGCCCACCCAGGAATCCCAAGATCTGAGATAAGTAAGTCGCTCTAAAAGACTTTTTACTTCAGTGTCACGCATTTCATAATGAGGTGAAATGCCTTGCTAAGGGTTAAGCCGTGGTCAGTGAGGCGGGGCTGGGGGCTGGGACCGGAATGTCAGGAGCTCGGAGAACCATCTTTTCCCCTATATTACAACTTTCAAACATCCCACATCCCACAACCCGCTGCTGGTCTCAATTCCAGTTTCCGAGAGCCAACAACCTCTAGACAGGCACATCTGGAAGCCAAACCTCAACGCAACATCTGGAGATGAAATGTCATTGCTGCCTGCAGAGCCACACGCCTCCACCAAGTTCTCTACCAGCGCCATCACTTTCCTCATAGCCACTCAAGTTAAAAACGCTGGTGCCAGGCTCCATTCTTCCCTCTCTTACGACCTCTGTACATAGTTAACCACCAACTTCTACAAAACCTTCTTAGAAAAGTCTCCATTGTACGGCAGGCCTCCTGGCCAAGGGTCTCACCGTGTCAGACCTGGACGACTGCACATCTCCTCCAACGCCTACTACTCCCGCCTTGCCTTCACCTACATCACACACTGTTGGCTCCATTCCAATTCTCCTCCCATGCAACTTTCATCGTGCCACCTTCTCTATACAAACCTTCTATACCTCCCTGTTTCCTGACACGACCTTGGCTCTAACTGTTACAACAAAACACTTCAACTATAGCTCATTTGAGGTGGCTGCCTGCCTTGGATGGCTGCCATGGTGGGCAGACAGTAGAAAACATTTGAGTTTAGACAGTGTGTGTTTGAGTTTTGGCTGTGCTGGTTAATAACTTAATAATGTGACCTCACTCAACTTTATTTTCTTCATATCAAAACCTGGGTCCTTAATAAACTAGTCCAAACCCATTGCCATCGAGTAGTTGACTCTGACTCAAGGTGACCCTGTGTGTGTCAGAGTGGAGCAGCTCCATAGACTTTTGTTTTCTTGACTTTAATCTTTACAAAAGTAGATCACCAGGCCTTTCTTCTGCAGCACCTCTGGCTGGGTTTGAACTGCCAACTTTGAGATTACCGTTTGTACAATCCAGGGACCTAAAATAGTACCTCATAAAGTTCCTTGGGACGATTAAATGAGATAATGTATGCAAAGTGCTTAGCACAGTGAGAAATGCTGAATAAATGACAGCCCTTATGAAAATAAACCTCTTCATCCTCAGGCGTCCTCCTTCCCCTTTCCACTCCATTAGGGCTGAGGATGGCTGTTCTCAGCACAGAACAACAGCCTGGCTCCCATGAAGACAAGCCAGGCCCTTACAGCCATCACACAAGGCACAGAAAATTATACTAACTCACAGCCAAATCTAGACACACCCTGAACGCTAAGCTCTTAAACCAGGCTCTCATATCAGCTTATTTTCTCTGAAAAATGAAATGCAAGAGACACATCCTAGATAATTAGGGGTACTATTTGTGTAGGTCTGGATTAATCAGGCTCTTAATTTAAATGATTTTTCACCAAAGAGTTCCAATAATAAAAATATTTATCAAAATAGGTACAAATGAAGGAGTTTTCTGGAAACATCCTTACTTGGTTCAAACTCTCTTATCAACCTGGGTGCCCCGTAAGAAAATTTTTAGGTCTCAACAGCATAGATTAGAATGATAAATGGTAGCGGATTCTGCTTGTGGAAAAGTAAATTTATACTTGCTTGCATGAGTAACTTCTACATTCTTTGTAATGGATTTTACATAACGGGAGCATGTATTTGCGACAATAATAGGCCCACTCAAGCAGCTGGATGTACGGCTAACTCTTCATCACTGTCAGGCTTGAGATGAAATTTGGTTTACTTTTTACACAGAAAAAAAAGTCCTGCTTTTCCAAAACACCAAATATACGATCTTGGGTTAATTTAGAAGAGTTTGTTCCTCAGTAAAAAATAAACGTCTCACAGGAAACAAATCTCTCTTTTTCTTCCTGTTTCTCTCTCTACACACACACACAAACGCACACAATTGGGAAGAACTGGACACATGGATTCAAACTCTGGCTCTGCCCAGTGACCTTGGGTATGTCACTTTCATCTCAGCCTCAGCTGACTGTAAAATAGAAAAAATGACACCTATCTGAGAGGACTGTCATCGAGATTATATTCAAAAATATTTATCTAAAAGTGCCTAGTAGAAGATGTGATGCTTTGGAGGCAATCCAGAAAGTGTCACTCTGTGTTGCTGTTGTTGTTGGCTGTGGCCCAGTCAGCTCCGAATCACAGGGACCTTACGTATAACAGAACAAAATATTGCCTGGTCCTGTGCCATTCTCACAATTGTTGCTATGTCTGAGCCCATTGTTCTTAGCTACTGTGTCTATCCATCTCATGGAGGGTCTCCCACTTCATCACTGACCCTCTACTTTACCATAACTATGTATATGAAGGATTTGAGACTATGAACCAATTTTTTATGCTGTTTGTGAATGTCCATCCGCAGTGGTCCTGGTTTACAGTAAAAGTGTCTTATAATTGAGACCTTGGAACTTTTCTAAACCTCCTTTTGATGAGGTCCAATAGCAAATTTCCTATAAGTATATATTTTTAATTTACATGTAAAAGGATATTTCTAGATTAATTTTACCAATGTTGTAATGGTTGACTTGGATAAACTTTTAAATGATCCCCACTTTTCCTTCAACTCAGTTAATATATCAGCTCTTCAGAGAACAAAGATTCCAATGATGTGTTGTGGCATTACCATTAACCTCCCTTTATGCCCCCTGTAATTTGAGTATAATAAATGTTGCAATAGTGTTACTGCTTTGTGTATTAAAGATGCTCAATAAATATTCAATGAATTAAACTTGGCAAGTAACCAAAGAGAAACAATTTAAGTACCTAGATTTAAAAGCCTAAGTAAACTTCCAGAAATAAAGGAGCTAAAGATCACACAAGGTTTGAAGTGTTATCAGTCTAGAAGAACACAATCCTCCGAACTTTTCTATTGTTAAAGTGTGAACGCAAACATACATGTCCAGGCTTCTGCATATTAGCAAACTGGCTACACAATTTTTACAGAAGAACTGTGGTTCTGTACTGTTCAGCTCGAATGCCCTTTGCACTGCATTTTCATTAATACAAAACACTGAATCATTTTGTATAGCAGCTCATTTTGTGAAGCAGAGGGATGCCGTAAATTGTCTTAGTTTTGCATTGAATAAAACTTTGCAATTTTCAGTCTTCCCTTAGCTAATTGAATTTTAGTATCTCCACTTTTCACATGCCAGGTAAAATTCCACAATTTGAAAAACACAGCCAAATGTAAAAGAAAAAACTAAAAGGACCGTGTGCATTCCTGTCTACTAACAACCTAAACTAAACTCTTTGCCGTTGAGTCAATTCCGACTCATAACGACCCTGTAGGATAGAGCAGAACTGCCCCACAGGGCTTCCAAGGCTGTAATCTTTACAGAAGCTGACTGCCACATCTTTCTCTCACAGAGAGGCTGGTGGGTTTGAACTGCTGACCTTTCGGTTAGTAGCTGAGCACTTAACCACTGTGCCACCAGGGCTCCTTTTCTACTGATAGGATCCCTCAGACCAGACCTGCTTACTTCATCTTTGCATCCCCATCACAAGTGATCCGGACGTACTGATGTGGCATTTTGATCTATTGTGCGCAAATGTTTTGTGTGTGCATCTTATCCTCATGTCCCAACGTATGAACTGTAAGCTCCCCGCAGACGGTACTTTCTCTCCCCGTTCCTGGGGCAGGTGGTGCTCAACAGCTGACATCTAGTCTGTGTAACCAACTCAAAGATTCAACTTGCAGCAGAATCTTCCTAAAGCAATTCATAAACTATTGCCTTTAAATGACTGAATCTTGCAAATAGTGTCAAAAAGCCTAACATGTGTCCATTAAAACACTGTTGTAAACGATATGCAATTTGAACACATGAAATAAATGATGTCATTTTGTAAAAGAAAATGTTGCTTTCAAAGGCTGGATTATTGTTCAGAATAGAAACCTCTAACGGCTATTGCATCACTAGAAAAGGACATTATGTTTGGTGCAGCAGAGGGTCAGCGAAAATGAGAGAAACCCTCCCTGAGATGGGTTGACACCATGGCTGCAACAATGGGCTCAAACATACAAATGACTGGAAGACACCACGGGATGGGCAACGTCCCCTTCTGTTACACCTGAGGTCTCCATGCGTCAGAGCCAACTCTATGGCAACGGAGAACAACAGCAGCCGCTATTGTACCATTTATCACTAGCCCTCTTGGAAGGGCATGCTGCTACTTAAAATGATCATTGTCTTGGTATGAGTGACAAACACATATGCTCATCCATTCATTCACTCACTCATTCATTATACAAATATTTTAATTATATCAACATAACGTATTTCTTGCTACCAAAGATAAACTAGATTCTAGTATACCCAAACTTAATACTTCACGGCTCCCTTGTCTTTAGGAATAAGTCCACCCTTCTACATGATGCATTAACCACCTACATGATCTGGTCCCTCCCTATCTTTCATCATTCTCCTACTTAAGTCCCTTTATTCTTGCCGTACCACCTCACACCCTCCATGGGTCTGTACGGCTTGTTTTCTCTGCACGGAATATCTTTGTACTCTCTCCTGTCTGACTCCTACACGATCTTAATTATTCACTTGAGGTAACTCCTGCTCTGGCAAGTCTCCCACATCACCCCACTCTGTAGGTGCTGGATTTGTTGCTCCTCCTGTGGGTGCCACACCCTGCTCTGCTTACCTCAGTCATAGTATCTATCACATCTTTCACGTCTGCTTCTCTGTTTCTTGTCAACCAGTCTGTGGACAGGGCAATTAGGATCTTCAGGTCTATGTGCCCAGAGCCTAGCAGAGTGCCTGGTAAACTGTAGGCATATTCATTGATTGTTGAATAAATGTGGAGACCAGAAGAATAATGATCAAGAGAAAAGCTGACTGGCTAGAATTCAGGAGACCCAAACTCTGCTACAAGGATTCTAAGAGCTTTGGAAAATTACTGAATCTTTTTGTACACTAAGGTGGTCTCTGAAGTCCTCGTTAGTTCTATGACTGTGTGGCATTCTCTATACTGACAAAGCTCTAATATATCGAAAGCTGAGAGAAACAGTTTGCAACTGCCAGACCATTATTTGCTTGCCTAAGGAGACATTCTCTATCTTAATTTCAGATTGCTTAGGCCAGGTAACTCTGATAAAATGTATTAACTGTTAAGTAGATCATCTTTTCCAAAGGATTGTAATCAAAATGAAACCTTACAAAAAAGATTGCCCTCAACAATGTATCTATAAACAGTATCTGAATTAATAATAGCCAACTAATTTTCTTTCCTAGTGAAGGATGTAATCTAGCACTAAGGCTTAGTCATGGCAATTCTACACCCTGTCCAGTGGTTCATGGTCCTGATGTTTACAGAGGTGGGCGATTTGTATTCTTCCTGTGCTGTTCCCTTTCAGATACATCTCTTTCCCGTTGTCAGACTGAATGTTTATCCATCTGACACTTCTGGGAATCAAGTGAATCAAATGTTTATCCATATGACACTTCTGGGAATCAACTGAACTACATCTCTCAGAAAGGCGTAAGGAGTGAGGAGTCTCAACAAATAATAGATTTTTACAAACTCTGAAACCTTAGTCATTTGAATTCTAGAGGAAGAATTATCTGAATCAGTATAGAGCCTAAGTGTTCTCTTAAAATGGCTCAAATGGTTTCAAACACAAGTAATTCAATAAAGTATGTTATCAAATATCTTTTCCCACTAAAGCCTTATCTTTTCTTAATTAATAAACAATGTGTGATTCATATCGGAGCCCCTTTGTTGTTGTTGTGTCCCTGAATCAATTCTGACTCGCAGCACCTTATAGGACAGAGTAGGACTGACTTATAGGGTTTTCTAGGCTATAATCTTACTGGAGCAGGTTGCCAGGTCTTTTCTCACGCAGAGCAGCTGATAGGTTGGAACCACTGACTTTTCAGTTAGTCGCTGAGTGCTTAACCACTGCACCATCAGGGCTCCCTGGGTGGTACAAATGGTTAAGGTGCTCAGCTGCTAACTGAAAGCCTGGAGGTTCAAGTTCACCCAGAGGTGTCTTGGAAGAAATAGCTGGAGATCTACTTCCCCAGTCATTGAAAACCCTGCAGACTGCAGTTCTACTCTGATACACATGGGGTCGCCATGAGTCAGAATTGACTCTACAACAATTGGTAATTTGTAATTAATATAGGAACTGTATTTAAGTGAATGCACATAAATAAATGAATACGGAAGACCAAAGAAGAATTGATGTCTCTGAATTATGGTGTTGGCAATGTATACTGAATATACCATGGACTGCCAGAAGAACAAACAAATCTGTCTTGGAAGAAGTACAGCCAGAATGCTCCTTAGAAGCGAGGATGGTGAGACTTCATCTCGTGGACTTTGGACATGTTATCAGGAGGGACCAGTTCCTGGAGGAGGACATCATGCTTGATAAAGTAGAGGGTCAACAAAAAAGAAGAAGACCCTCAACAAGCTGGACTGACACAGTGGCTGCAACAACGGGCTCAAAGAGCAATGATCGTGAGGGTGATGCAGGACAGGGCAGTGTTCTGTTCTGTTGTACAGAGGGTCGCTGTGAGTCAGAACTGACTTGATGGCGCCTAACACCACCACCACCACTGCCTAATTAAAAAAAACTATGTTTACCTGGGTAGATTTAATATTATTTCTTAAATATTTTTAATATTACTTTACACAGTAAATATTTTTAAAAAATACTTTCCCCCCAAAGCTCCAAAGGATAATTTCTGAATTAGCGAGGTTTTAATGAAAAATATATATACATATGCAAACATAGTACAACGGAATCTTTCTATCCAGTCCTTGACTTCAGGCCAGACTTCATGAATTCAGCATCTTTAAACTTAATTAAGCTCCTACAACTCCTTCCTGCCAATTGGAAAATATGTTTACATGAAAGTGCAAGCTTGAGGACACACAGGGCCGTCTCCAAAGGCTGCCTCAGGGCCAAAGCAAGACGTATATTAATAGAATTGCTAGGGGCACTCATCGTCTTGTCAGAGTGCTACCCACTGAAGATGAAACACAGAGTGACAGCTGGCACAGAGTTGGCACCTTCAGGCAAGACAGAAAAATGTGATGTGGGATGATGCTCCCAGCTTCACTGGTTGTCTTGAGACTAAGACATATGATATATTGTTACAATGTAGGGAAAAATAGGAATAAAATAACAGCACATTTCTTTTAATAGACCACCTATCTAGAAAGAATGGCAAGGAGAAAATCTATGGGAGAAAAATGCACCCCGTTTTTGTTCAAGCAAAAGTTTATACAGGTCCTTTACAATGTACTGAATGTTCTTCAGATTAAACACAAATATCATCATGCAGATACGTTAGGTATTTGAGACTGATGGACAATCCTCGTGAGATGAAGCCAGCACGGAGCGGCTTCCCTGTGTCTGTAGAATGGGTCTGTAGCAAAAGAGAATGCCCGCGGGACTTTTTCTTTCAGTTGCATTAATTACCATTTCATTATGGTTCATTTCTTTCCATTAATATTCCCATTTACAAACTGTAAATAACATGTATTAAATAAAAGGAAAAACTGACTTCAAAGTGAAAGTAACACCCATTTTTAGAAAAGGGGTGATCACAGCATGTTACAGAATTGGAAATTGTCTGAGTGGTAATGTAATCCAGTTGCCTCCTTTCACAAATACACAAGATCCTCAGGAAGTCACGGGGGTGTTTATATTTATACCAACTTGTTGCTGTGCCATCGAGTTGATTCTGACTCACAGAGACCCAAGAGCAAAACTGCCCCACAGGGCTTCCTAGGCTGTAGTCTTTATGGAAGCAGACTGCCAGGTCTTTCTCCTATGGAGCCACTGGGTGGGTTTGAACTCCTGACCTTTAGGTTAGCAGCCAAGCTAACCTTTGTGCCACGAGGGCTGCTTTTATATCAATTAGTTTGGGAAAATTCAACAGAACCAATTGTTTCTGAACTCCCCACCCAGGGCTCTTCCAAGGATGATATTCTGTGTCAGACAATTTTCTGTTTATTTGGCAAAATACTTTTAAAGCACAATAGTTAAGTGCTCAGCTGCTAACCTAAAGGTTGGTAGTTTGAAGCCACCCCACAGCTCTCTGGGAGAAAAACATGGCAATCTGCTTCCATAAAGATTGCAGCCAAGAAACCCCTCTGGGGCAGTTCTACTCTGTCACACGGGGTCCCTACGTGTTGGAATTGACTCAGCAGCACACAACAACAACTTTTAACGTTGAAGAAGTCTAAACACAGAAATGTAGTATTATTGTGTGTAATTTTTATTTATATAAAAATACAGTATTATCTAATAATCTGATATATTAGTGGGTGCCCTTTTTGAAGAGGGAAGCTAATACTTTAACAACTACCGATTATATACTATTATCCTCAATACAGACATAGATATTCTACAGAGAATATACATTCTGCTTCCATCTCAATGAAACATCTACAATAATTAAATGTGCACTTGACCACACAGAAAACTTAAATAAATTCCAAAATGTAGGAAAATTACAGACCACAATCTTTAAACATAATCCAAAAAAAAAGAATAAGCAAGCAATAAAAGGACAGTTGAAATATTTTAAGTACTTCAATATAATACAGGCCTTTTAAATAACCTTTGAACAAAAGAGAAAATCAAAACTATTGTTACAATTATCTAAAAGTAAATTAACTGACAAAATACCTAAACGTAGAACATAGTTAAAGCTAAATTCAGAGGAACTGAACAACTTTCATACAATAAAATGATAGAAGATACACCTAAGTATGCAGCTTCCCAATGTGGGCAAAAAGGAGGGTGGATGGGGAGCAGTGGGGAAAGACAAGACTGGGAAGCCCAGCTAAGTCAGATTATGAATTATTTCAAATGCCATGCTAAAAAATCTGTATTACTCAGGGATTTTAAGAAAAAAAAAAGTTGTAAGTTTTTAAGAAGTAACACAGCAGACTGAACTGAATGGAAGTCTCCCTTTGCTCCAATCATGCAGAAATGCTAGAGAGAGAGGGAAAGATTGCAAAGCTATAAAGAAAGCCAAACCTTCTCCAGGTATTCGGAATGAAGCAGAACGCCAACCTAGACTGCTAGAAGCAGACACTGACTGGAAGCCAGCCTAGGGTCCTGGACCTTAAGTAATGAAAACAGTGAAATACTACTACAGGGGATGGAAATAGAAAGCCCTGTGTACATATAGGGGCCTGGTGGCACAGTGGTTAAGAGCTCAGCTGTTAATCAAAAAAGGTCGGCAGTTCGAATCCACCAGCTGCTCCTTGGAAACCCTATGGGGCAGTTCTACTGTGTCCTATCGGGTCACTGTAAGCCGGAATTGACTTGATGGCAATGGGTTTGGTTTTTTGGTTTTGGTACGTAGATATGACATCTTGGTGTATGACACATACCAAAAAAACCAAAGCCATATAAGGAGGGACCGATGGTACTGAAGGAAGAAGTCCAAACCGCATGGAAGGCACTGGCAAAAAACAAGGCTCCAGGAATTGACGGAATACCAAATGAGATGTTTCAACAAACGGATGCAGCGCTGGAAGTACTCATTCGTCTATGCCAAGAAATTGGGAAGACAGCTACCTGGCCAACCAACAGGAAGAGATCTATATTTATGCCTATTCCCAAGAAAGGTGATCCCACCAAATGCAGAAATTATTAAACAATAATATCACAGGTAAATAAAATTTTGCTGAAGATCATTCAAAAGCAGCTGCAGCAGTATATCAACAGGGAACTGGCAGAAATTCAAGCCAGAGTCAAATAGGACGCAGAACCAAGCTGATGTCAGATGGTTCCTGGCTGAAAGCAGAGAATATCAGAAAGACGTTTACCTGTGTTTTATTGACTATGCAAAGGCATTTGACTGTGTGGATCATAACAAACTATGGATAACATTGCCAAGAACAGGAACTCTAGAACACTGAACTGTGCTCATGAGGAACCTGTACATAGATCAAGAGGCAGTTGTTCAAACAGAACAAGTGGACGGTGCATGGCTTAAAGTCAGGAAAGGTGTGCATCAGGGTTGTATCCTTTCACCATACCTATTCAATCTGTATGCTGAGCAAATAATCCGAGAAACTGGATTATATGAAGAAGAACGGGGCATCAGGATTGGAGGAAGACTCATTAACAACCTGCTATATATAGATGACACAGCCTTGCTTGTCAAAAGCAAAGAGGACTTGAAGCACTTAGTGAACAAGATCAAAGACCACAGCCTTCAGTATGGATTACACCTCAACATAAAGAAAATAAAAATCCTCACAACTTGACCAATAAGCAACATCATGATAAATGGGGAAAAGATTGAAGTTGTCAAGGATTTCATTTTACTTGGATCCACAATCAACACCCATGGAAGCAGCAGTCAGGAAATCAAAAGACGCACTGCATTGGGCAAATCTACTGCAAAAGACCTCTTTAAAGTGTTGAAAAGCAAAGATGCTGCCTTGAAGACTAAGGTGCACCTCACCCAAGACATGGTATTTTCAATCACCTCCTATGCATGTAAAAGCTGGACAATGAATAAAGAAGACCAAAGAAGAATTGACGCCTTTGAACTGTGGTGCTGGAAAAGAATATTGAATGTACCATGGACTGCCAAAAGAACGAACAAATCTGTCTTGGAAGAAGTACAACCAGAATGCTCCTTAGAAGCAACTATGGCAAGACTATGTTGCACATACTTTGGACATGTTATCACGAGGGATCAGCCCCTGGAGAAGGACATCATGCTTGGTAAAGCAGAGAGTCAGCGAAAAAGAGGAAGACCCTCAATGAGATGGATTGACACAGTGTCTGCAGCAATGGGCTCAAGCAGAACAACGATTGTGAGGATGGCGCAGGACTGGGCAGTGTTTCATTCTGTTCTACACAGGGTCACTATGAGTTGGAACTGACTCGATGGCACCTCAGAACAATAATCATTGTAATGTTAGAATGCGATCCCACAAGTGCAGAGTAGAACTGCTCCATAGGGTTTTCAAAGCTGTGACCTTTCCAAAGCAGATCGCCAGGCCTGTCTTCCAAGGTATCTCTGAGTGGGTTTCAACTGCCAACCTTATGACTGGTATTCAAGTGCTTAACTCTTTGTGCCCCCACCACCCAGAGACTCCTAGTAGTAGAACAGGGAAAGTTTATTGAAATGGGCCATGAAATAGAGGATTTATATATATTTTTTTTATTGTACTTAAGGTGAAGGCTTAGAACAAATCGTTTCTCATGAAACATTGTACACATATTGTTTATGACATTGGTTAACAACCCCACAACATGTCAACCCTCTAACTTCTCAACCTTTTTTTTGCTGGAAATACACACAGCCAAAGATACACCATTTCTAAAATTTCTACATGCACAGTTCAGTGACATTGACTACGCTCTTCCAATTGTGCTGTTATTCTCACTTAAGATGAAGGCTTACAGAACAAAATAGTTT
>NW_004443938.1:8510700-8561111 GCF_000243295.1 Trichechus manatus latirostris | reverse complement strand
CTGGTCTCTGGTAGGAGTCCAAGATGGTGGATCCGTGCTGCGTTAGCTGGTAGGGGACCTCTGCATGAATCTCTCCTCGCTCTCCGTTCTCTGTCAGTTTTCTCACTCCATTTGGTGCTTGACTGAGTTCTTTATCTCTTCATTTGATGTTTGAGGGTTTCAGGATTGTCGTATTCTCTGTTCAGCTTATTTTTTTGGATCTTTGCTGTGGAGGGACAGCATGGTGCTTCTGCCTAGAGCACCATTTTGCTGAGGATTTATATATTTGCCTTCATTAAATTTAAAACATCTGTATGTTCCAACAAACAGAAAGGAAAACTATAAGCCAAGCAAAGAGAAGCCACAACCTGGAAGAAGACACCACTTATAAAGGATTAGTATCTCAAATAAAGAGAAAATCCAAGGAATCAATATGAAAATTTAAAAAAAAAAACAATAAAAAGTTTGGGAAAAAGATAAAAACAGGCAATTCACAGAATATGTAACCTGAATGATCACTAAACATATAAAAAGATGCTCAGCCTCAGCAGTAATCAGGAAAACATTAATTAAGAGAGCAATGACACACCACTCCATACTCATCTGTCATGGATTGAATTGCATTCCCCCCAGAATATGCTGAAGTCCTATTTCAAGAATCAGTGGATGTGACCTTGTTTGGAAATGGAATCTTTGCAGGTTATTAAGTTAATATGAGGTCCAATGGTCCCTGGATGATGCAAAGGGTTTGCACTCGGCTATTAACTGAAAGGTTGATAATCTGAATCCACCCAGTAGCACTGTGGAAGAAAGACCTGGTGATCCACTTTTATAAGATCACAGCCATTGAAAACCCTTTGGAGTGGTTCTATTCTAAAACACATGGGGTCGCCATGGGTCAGAACTGACTCACCAATGTTTCTTTTTTCTTTTTTTAACCTGAAGTCATACTGGAGTAGGGCGGGCACCAATCTGATATGGTTGGTGTCCTTATAAAAAGAGGAGACGAGACACAGAGAGGGAAGAGGACCATGTGATGCAGGAGGCAGAGGCTACGGTGATGCATCTAAGCCAAGGAATGCCAGGAACCACCAGAAGCTGGAGAGACCAGCAAGGATACTCCCTTGGAGCCTTCGGAGGGAGCGTCGGCCTGCTGACACCTTGACTTTGGACTTCTAGTCTCCAGAACTGTGAGAGAATAAATTTCTGTTATTGTAAGCCACCCAATTTGTGGTGCTTTGTTATGGTGCCCTAGGAAAGAAATAAACCATCAAACTGGTGAAAAATGTCAAACTGTGAAAAGACCAGTATGGGTGAAAACATGGAGCAATGAAAGCTGTCATAGATTGCTGGCGGGAATATACAGGATTTGATACATTGGCACAAACAGATTGGAGAGCAATTTGAAAATATCTAATAAAGTTTAGCATTCACATTTCCTTGCACCCAGCGATTCCACCCCAAGGCTATGTTCTAGAGGCATATGTACAAGCAAACATATATAAAATGGTTTATTGCAGCCTTATTTGGACTTGCAAAAATGTGGAAACATATTAAGCCTTTATTAACAAGACAATGGCTGCATAAATCATGGCAGGATCATGAAATGACATTCCATACCACTGTAAAATGACGTAGGTTTTTCCAAGTGTCATCCCAGACCAGCAGCATCGACACTAGGAACTTACTAAAATGCACATTCTTAGGCCCACCTCAGACCCACTGATTCAGAAACTCTGGCGGTGGGGCCCAGCAATCTGTGTTTTAACAAGCCTTCCAATCTCCCGTTTGAGAACCACTATACTACAGTTACATCCATCAACATGAATAATTTTCAAACTCTGAGCCAAAAGATGCACGTATATAATATAATATAATCCAGTTAATATGAATTTTAAGAATATAAACAATATATGGACAAATGGCTACACCCTAACTTTAGGTGGGAAGCAGGGCTGAAGGAACAGAGAAGGGAGGATTTAAAATGCACCCATCACATTTGACTTCTTTGAAAACAGGATTTGAAGCAGACTTGGAAAAAAAAATATGTTAACATTTGTCAAATCTTTGTGATAAGTATAGAGACGTCTGTTTATTCTCTGTATTTTTCAGTGTGTTTTAAATATTTCATAAGTATAGTGACATGGCCGAGTGTTTTTGTAGGACACCCGTAATGTAGAGAATGGATTAAAGAGGGAGAGAGACAAGAGGCAGGCGGACAAGGGAGTTAAGATGCTGTTCCAATGGCCCAGTTGGATGAAGAGGGCTCGAGCCACAACAGGGAAGTAGGAGACCCACTGCAAAACTATTGCAGATGTCAAACCTACAGGAATTGATAACCAATTCTATACCGGGAGTGAAGGAAGAGGGGGAAGTCAGAGAAGATTCCAGAATGTGTAGCTCTGTGGAGTGACTAATGCACGGAGGCTGGGAACAAAGTCACCATCGGGGGTGGAAAACAACGCAACTGTTCTGCCACAGTAGACAACGAATAATCTAAATCTGGAGAGAAGTCAATTATCCTCAAAAGGACAAAACCCTGAGGAAATATAGAGAAAACAAAAGGCAATGGATTGCCTCCAGAGGTGGGGTAGGAAAAAAGCATACTAATTTCCAGAAAAGTCAAGGAAGTCGCACATTGGGAATAGCCATGCTGTAGAGTTGCCTAGAAAGCTAAAGATTGAGAAGAGTTATGTGATACCAGGAAGGGATCTGTTCATTAGAAAGTCCTTGTCCCCTTTGAGAGGACTATTTTATTAGAGATCTTGAAGAAAAAGTCATATTACATTGCCTGAAAGACTGCATGTGTGATATGGAATTGGTAACAGCAAGCATGGACTAATCCTTTAAGATGTTCTCAGGCAAGAATATAAGTAAGTGTGGTGACAACTGATGGATTAAGATTTAGGATGAGGTGGGAGAAAATGGAATCATGAGCCCAGGTTAAAGGGTCAGCTCTGGAAAAGATGAGGAATTCGACAGAGAGAGGGCAAATGATAAGAAAGAGTAAAGACACTGATAAGCTGGGAGGAGGCAAGAAGAAAAGTTAAGAAAATTTCAAGGAGAAAACAGCTTCCTTCCACATGAACTTGGAGTCAAGGTCCTATCATGGGTGCCAGAGAAGAAATAAGGTTGGGATAGCTGCCATGGGGAATGGTACATGGAGTGTACCAAGGAAGGGCCAAAGGATCGCTGTCCAGCATTTTGAGGGCACTAAGGGGGAAAATTTTTGTATATAATGAATGCTGATAGCTAGAACTAGAAGTAAATAAGTTCTTTACTAAAACCAGATTCAGATTTTTTGTTGTTTACTTTGCTAAAACAATCGCATTATTCTCACCTCTCAAAGGAGACTTCGTTCCAGGCTCCCATGCACTAGTTGTGTGACTTTTTCAAGTAGCTTGATAGTAGAGGTACAGGAAGGGGTAAAAGGAAACATTTGAGTTCACCTAAGAACAAGTCCACCACCTGTCTCTGGTGGCTTGCATGTTGCTGTGATGTTGGAAGCAATGCTACCGGTGTTTCAAATTTCAGCAGAAAAGTAGAAGAGAGAATAGTCACTGCTACTGTACTGTTCTGAGTGAGGGGTCATGGTGTCACCCATGGTGCACAGGTTTCAGCAGAGTTTCCAGACTAAGGCAGACCTGCCATCTACTTCTGAAACTCACCCCAATGAAAACCCTGTGGATCACAACAAAATATTGCCCAGTAGAGTGTTAGAAGATGATTCTCCTAGGTTGGAAGTCACTCAAAATACACAATGGCCCCAACAATGGACTCCAGCATGCCAACGATTGTGAAAATGGTACAGAACTGGGCATTTCATTCTGTTGTACATGGGGTCATCATGAGTCACAGCCAACTCAAAAGCAACTAACAATAAGAACAAGTACTCCAATCATTCCATTATCTCAACCCTGGTGGCCAAAATGTCAGCCATTTGATTCCACCAGGTGCTCCTTGGAAACCATATGGGGCAGTTCTATTCTGTCCTATAGGGTCGCTATGAGTCAGAATTGATTCGACGGCAATGAGTTTTTTTTTTTTAATACCAAAACACATTCATATGATATGTACAGGATTTATGAAAACATATACTGTACTTGTCCTCTAAAGAACTTATTTTGCAATTATTTGAAAGATTATTTGATTAATATCTGTCTTCCCCGTTAGATTGTTGGCTTCAAGAAGGCAGGGGCTGGATCTATTTTTCGCACAAGTTTTTTTGCTGCACTTAGCACAGACCCAGCACATTGGAGGTGCTCAGTAAACACTGGATACTGAATTGACACTGAGTAAATGCTAAATTACTGAATATGTAAGAGGAGAAAAAGCTCGGCGGGGCCCCAGGCAGGATGAACGGCTGCAATCCAAGTTCTGTGATAAATTGTGACTTAGTTAATTCACTTTACCTTTCTAAGCCTTGGTTTTCTCATCTATCAAGTGGACTAAAATGACCTGCATGCTAAGCAAACTAAAATACAGCAATACCCTAATATTATACATTGTAATAACTAGCCACCATACGAAATGCAGACAAGTCAGCTTGTTTTCTGACACACTAAAACCCTGAAGGTTCAAACACGTAACAGAATTCACCATTTCACTTTTTGGGAGGCATGCTTTATAAAGCAAAGACGTCAGTTACGAGCCACTCCCTACAAAGACCCTGAACGCTTATAAGTCATGAACACAAGGTTACTTGAATACACCGTGGACTGACAAAAGAAGGAACAAGTCAGGTTTAGAAGAAACACAACCGGAATGCTCCTTAGCGAGAATGGCGAGGCTTTGATTCGCTTTCTTTGGATATGCCATCAGGAAAGACCAATTGCTAGAAAAGGACATCGCGTTTAGTCCTTTTAGAGGGTCATCAAAATGAGGGAATCCCTCAGTGAGATGGATTGACACAACAGCCATCACAATGGACTCAGACATACCAATGGTCATGAAAATGGCGCTGGACCAGGCAATGTTTCATTCTGTTGTGCATGGGGTCACCATGAATCAGAACCAACTGGACAACAAATAACAAGAACAAAGGTTCTTACGGACTCTACACATTTTCTCTTTAAGGTCTTTTGAGCCTAAACACTTTTACCTAGAAGAATCTCAGAACCTCACAGCTGAACTAGAAGTAAATAAGGGGGACCTGTAGGTTCTTTACGCAAACCGAGCAGAGAAGACTTCAGAGTGACAGTATATGGGTATTCAAATGAGAACCCTCAGAACTCTTCAGGGGGTCACACTCACTATCTAAAATGTGAGAATGAGGAAAAGTCAACTGACTTTTACGACAAGTCATTACACTTGAAAGAAAGTCTTACGATGCTTTTAGTACGGACAATAATAAATAGGTTTTAATCCAGTAGCTTTAACTTCATGGTCCTTTTACTATTGTAATGAGTCTTTCTACAAACATATCTATGAAACCTCCTTTCAACATAGAGTTAACCAGTATATGCTTCAAATTTAAAATACGATTTTCATGCTTCTCTCCATTACAGACTTGTTCCTTTATAACCAAAAACCTGCTCTCCGTTAGGGACCTTTTGAGTTTCATTTGCCACAGACAACCCATTATACTCGTATTTGTTAAGCTTTTTGCTGAACATTTCTTACGGGTAATTCAGCATACATGGCCATATTTGATTATATTATTTTGCCATTTTCCCCCAATCCTTATTTATGAAGGATCAACAAAAAGAAAATTTGGAAAAACGTCCACATGCTGAATTTAACTGATCTTAAAAAACAAGCTTATCTTAGAATACCGTCTCGCGTAAATCATGCATAATTCATAGATTTTCTTGAAATATTACTTATATACATGTCCATATACCTCAAACCATTAAAAATAAATTATTCTTGAAAGCGACCATAGTAAAATGCCATCCCACGACAGAAAAGTTACTGAGATGGCAAATGTTTTAGATCACAGTGGATGGAACCCTGCTATCCCCAGAGTAGTATTTTGCACAGGCATGGCTGTAAAAAAAGGCATTAGTTGTTTTATTACACGGTTCCATTTATTTATTTTTAATAAAAGTGGTATAAATCATTAAATTATTTTGAATTTGAAAGGCAATTCCTCACTCCTGCTGGAAACGAGCTGGGGATGGACAGCCCTGCTGTTCCTGCTTGTTTTGACTATTCCTCCCGGTGAATGAAACAGCTCTTTAATATACACAATAGGCAACTCCCATTTGGCGTGTCATTCTTTTATGCTCAAGACCTCATTTCACATGTAACAAATCTCTACAGCAGTTATTGAAAGGGCATAATGAAGGAACAGGAGGATGTAGGTCGGCCCAAAAAAGGCTTTGGTTTCTTCAATGCAAAGGCTCTTGATGGAATTTTCTCTCATGGAGTACCGAGCTTGGAACCTGCCAAATGGCAGCAGTCAATACCCAGCACTGAAGTCTACATATCCAATAGACAAATGACATCATTCACTCAATCCAGCAACAGAGTGGGCCAGCCGGTGAGATGCATTCGGGCATTCTTCTTTTCAAAATTGTGTACTTGAAATTCTGTTGGGTGAGTAAGTACCAGAACATGCCTTTGCTGTGACTGGAGTATGGTGTACACATTATTTAGTATTTGGAATGCATTTTCCATGTGACGAAGGCAGAAGCTCTCCCACGAGTGAACAGGGAGATACTTATTCCAAGGCAATTCTAGTAACTTGTCAAATCTCTGTATTTTCTTAAAAGCAGGCACTTAGGTAGACCAAGTGCCCTTGGGCAAGCTGCACTGGGGAAAGGAGGGCAGAGGCCCTCTGGGGAGGCAAGCAAAGGGGTCCAACTCTGACTTGTCCGTTGCCTACTCATGAGTGAACAGCCTCTGCATCCTGTTAAATGCCACGTCCTTTGTCACATAACCTGCTTAAAAATACCTAAGAAAAAAACCACTGGCACCTCTCCATCATTGGGAGGAAGGGTGGCTGAGTAAAGGAAATTTTAATGAAACTACCACGCATTAGATCAATAGCCATACTATAGCCACAAATAATTTTTTGCCTTTGAAATTTATCTATAGAAAAAAAGGATAGTTTCACATTTTAATTGTGTTCTCTCATATAGCTTTCCTTTTTGTCTGCCTAATTTAATATTGCTACTTTTTCTTTTCCTGCCTGGAAGCTACCACTCTTTTGTACTTCTTACTAATTGTGTTTCTAGTGCTTACTGAAATGCATTAGCACAAATTCAAATGGCATCATGAGGTGCAATGGCACCTATTTATACATATTCCTGATTCACATGCACCGTAATTTCCTTAAAGTGCAGTTTCTTTCATTTAGCTGCTATTAAAAAAAAAAAGTGATGCTAGGGTTTCAGGCAGGTATACAGAACTGTATACCTAGCACTGAGAGTCCAGGAAGAAAAAAGTCTACAGATACAATCTGCTTGCCTTTCTCCAAGTTTTCATGTGATTTAGACATTAAAGTTCTTATACGTAAATTTTGCAAATGCAGACAGATGATCAAGAACTCATCAGAAATCAGAATCTAAGTGATCATTTAAGAAAAACAGTTGCCATCAAGTCAATTCTGACTCATGGCGACCCCATGAGTGTCAGATCAGAACTGTACTCCGTAGGGCTATCAATGGCTGATTTTTCAGAAGTAGATCACCAGGCCTTTCTTCCAAGGTGTCTCTGGGTGTGTTCGAACCGCCAACCTTTTGGTTAGGAGTTGAGCATGTTAACCGCACCACCCAGGCATTGCAGCCATTGCTTAGGTTCTACATAGTTCATGGACTAGCGTGCATATATAACTATACAGACCACACAAATAAAGCCCGTACTCTAGGGTGTACAAAAGGGACTAATAATCATCCCAGAGCACTCTGGAGACCACCATCTTACACCCACCGGTCCTGAGACCCAGGCTAATCAGCCCTTGGTGGTCCCTGATCCACAGCTTAATGTGAGGGAAAGGATACAACTCTATTGAGCATTGTTCCTTGAAAACTGCAATTCACAGAAAGAGATTTAATTTCTAGTAACTTTAAAAGTAATGCAAATTACACAGAACATGATGACGTCTCAATGAAAACACGCCTCAGCTAATGCAATGCACATTTTAATGAAGACTTATCTGACACAGACCACCTTGCGTTTCTGCTGCGTTAGGGAAATCGCACAGAAAGGCAGAGGAAAAGTGTTCACTGCACGTCGATATGCTAAACATCACAGGAAGTGTGCAAATGGATTAGGATTCTTAGACGAATCGATCTAGCACAGCAATATGTAGAAATTAAAGTGGAAGAATGAAAACGTTACCATCATCACTTTCCTTACAGCTCTCTCTTACTAAAAATGGGTTGTGACATTTCTTGTTACAGCCCAAATTTTCCTAGATGGGAATATTGTGAATAGGGAGGGGAGAGGGATGGAAATAAGCATAAGGATTTAGTTAAGCAAAATAAAAATCTTTATTTAAAAAAGGGAGGGAACATTTTAGCTTGAAGACTGCTCAGTGCTTATGCTACGCTGTTGCATGCAGATTCTAGAAACAGTTAATGTTAGTCTCAATGACCAGCATGCAGCTTACACCGCTGGCTAGCTCAGTAACCTATGTGAAAACAGGAGAGGATTTATTTCCTCTGTAACACTTATTCAAGCATCAGATCCCCCGGTGCCACCATGCTCTTTGCAGCTACTGTTATAATCTAATGTCATCGCTGGTACCAGTGACAGTTTTGCTGAGCATCAAGAGTGACAATAATATTACAAAAAGCCCAATTAAAAGCATGTACTTCCAGAAAAGCAGTGAGCAGTCAAAGGCTGCTTCTAAGCATCTCTGTAATATTCTTCTGGTATTTTTTCACTTGTGCATTTTTAGCTAGCTCTCATTAAGAAAGGTAGGCTTAAGAACAACTACAGGACAAAAATGTTAAACGTAAAGTCCCTGGTGGTGCAGTGGTTAAGTGCTACAGCTGCTAACCAAGAGGTCGGCAGTTCAAATCCACCAGGCACTCTTTGGAAACTCTATAGTCCCAGAGAGTCGCTATAAGTTGCAATCAACTCGATGGCAACAGGTTTGGTTTTTTGGTTTTATTCATTTACTTGGAAATCCTGGTGGCGTAGTAGTTAAGTGCTATGGCTGCTAACCAAAAGGTCAGTAGTTCAAATCCACCAGGCGCTCCTGGAAAACTCGATGGGGCAGTCTACTCTGTCCTATAGGGTCACTGAGTCAGAATCCACTCGATGGTAATAGATTTTGTTTGGTTTTGGTTATTCATTTACTTACTTTTTATGTAAAATTGGGGGAAACATTGCAACTATTTAATTCTAGTGTTAACAGGTCAGCCCAGCTCACTGTGCTCTGTACATGGGTCCTACATATTAATAAGACTTGATATACAGTCTGATAGGAGCGGCAGATTCACTAAATTTATCAACGTATTTATTAGTCGGAGCTAAAGTGACACCCAAACTGCACTGGCTTACTGGCAGTTTAAGGGGAAGACAGCTTCTCCGAGGAAGTCATACCTGCAGGAAGCATCTGTAACGGGTGGGAATGATATTATAGCCGGAGGAACTGTGAACAAGGCAAGAAGGCACAAAAAGGTCTCCCTGGGCAGGACGACCACTCATCTGTCAGTTTGTTGTGTCAGGGTCACCCATGGGGGACAGGTTTTGGCAGAACTTCCAAACTAGAACAGATTAGGGAGAGATGCCTGGCAATCTACTTCTGAAAATCAGCCCGTGGAAACCCTATGGATCACAGAATATTATCCAAGACTTCAACTTGCTTACTTTGGGCACATCAGCAGGAGGGACCAATTACTGAAGAAGAACATCCTGCTCGGAAAAGTGGAGGGTCAGGGATGGCAAGGGAAACCCTCAGCGAGATGGACTGACATAATAGCCACAATAATGGGTCATCATTTTCTTTAACTAAAATGTGAACTAAATCAAATTCAGGATAAGTTTAATGCTACCAATTTATTTTCAAACAAAAATCTGAGATAAACCGGGATAGCTAGAAAGGTAAGAGAAAGTGAGTTATTCTACATGACAACGGCAGGGTCAAAGCTGTCATTCTTTTCAGGGCCCCTCAGTTTCCAAAGACATCGAAATCATCTTCCTCCCTGCTTCTACCTTCTTATCTGGTAATTCAGAGAAGTAATAGTCTCGTTACACAGCTGCAGGTTTATCGAACACAGCGCCAAAATGTAAATGCCCTATAGGGTTTCCAAGGAGCAGCTAGTGGAATCGAACTGCCGACTTTTTGGTTATGAGCCGTAGCCCTTAATCATTGTGCAACTAGGCCTCCTCCATACATATATCCATACGTGTACATACCTATATATAAAAATAATGCTTAATTTTTAATTACAGATATAAATCCAGTTCAGACTGGTATATAATACTGCTGCCCGAGCCATGACATCATAATCAAGTTACCGTATTTGCTAGTGGAAGGATGGCTACAGTTCAGATGCATTTCCTTTTAATACACCTGTTGTTTAATCAATGACGAAACGGACTCAAGGGATACGCCGCTACCTTTGGGTAAGAAGAGTCCCTATTTGTTCAAAACGTACTTACATTGTTCTTATCTTTCACCTGATATGTGAAGGAAATTTAAAAACAATACATTATTCAAGATTTCAAATTGCACTTAATAAAGTAATTAAAGATAACAAAACACACGTACTCTTGTTAAAAAAATATGGCTGAGTGTGGAAGAACATATTTTTGAAGTTACAAGTCAATTAAATGAAGCCACTGCCTTCCCAAGAAGGACTCAGACTGTTCTAAGACATATACATTGCAGTACACCTTACTGGCTACTAGTTTGGTAAAAAATAATGTCAATTCCATTTGATAAGGTGATTTTTTTAGTATAAACAAGAACCAGTTGCATTAAAAATCAGCAGCAATTAAACTGTAAGCGTCATGAGTGCTAACCACCTCCACATCAATTTCAAACATAATATTAAAATTCAGAGAGGCCAGTGGTGATTCGACGAATTTACTAGCGAGGTCGAACTGGTGAATTTTGTTTTTTTTTTGGTATTTGTATCATCTCAGATCCCCCTTCCACCTCTTCTTTGGCCACAAGTTCCCTCCTGAGCTGTGGAATCTCTCTCCCATACTCTACTTCGCTCCTGTTTTTGATGTTGAGTGCTATCGAGTTGATTCTGACTCAAAGTGACCTAATGTGACAGAGCAGAACTGCCCCAGAGGGTTTTCTTGGCTGTAATCTCTACAGGAGCAGACTGCCAGGTCTTTCTCCCAAGGAGCTACTGGGTGGGTTCGAACTGTCCAACTTTTGTTTAGCAGCCAAGCACTTAACTGTTGTGCCACGAGGGTTCCTTACTTTCCTCTTAGCCAGCCACAATCATTTTACCTATGAAATCTATTCCATATATACAAACACACATCTAAACCAAACCCGCTGACATCTAGTCGATTCCGACTCATAGCGACCCTATAGGACAGAATAAGATTGCCCCACAGGGCTTCCAAGGCTGTAGGCTTTATAGAAGCTGACCACTACATCTTCCTCCTGTGGAGCGGCTGGTGGGTTCGAACCACGGACTTTTCAATTAGCAGCAGAGTGCTTAACCACTGTGCAACCCGGGCTCCTCTTCTCTCTATACAACTGGATTCTAAATAACTACTTTTGCACCTCTTGCCAAATATTACTATAAACTAACGAATTTTCAGAATCTGTTCAAACACATAAAGGTATAGAGTCTCACCACTGTCTCTACGTTCCTTAAGATTTAGTGTATTTTCTTCCCGGGGCACAAATCTGCTCTGTAGTGCACTATTTCTAGCAAATGACTTACTCAGTTTGCATCATTCAAATTTTTAAATGGAAAGAAGATGTCTAAAGCTCTACTGGGAAAGGAAGATTAGGAATGTCAGAATTATTCTGATCCAATGACATTAGCTAAGTAAATCTTTTTAAAACAGCTCAAATTGTGTGAGCATTTTACAAATGAGCTTTAAACATCCTTAAGCTAAATTGCCCTTAACTTCTGAATACCTAGAAAACTACTATTTGCAGCTTGAAATATAAACATTCATGCCAGGCTAATACAGAAAAATCTAGGGCAAATCCATGATTAATATTTTCCCCCAGTTTGCAATATTCAGCTCTGTTCAAGCAGAGGGTTTAACGAATGCTACTATAATAATTTAAATTTTTGCATCATCACCATCATTTCTGTCAGAATGTCACTACCACTTACATCTTCTATTCGTTATTTCCAGTTCTATCTATACTCATTTCACAAAGGAAAAAATACAGCATTAAACTCATCACATTTGCCAAAATTCTAAGTAAGTGTATGAAATCCTCTCTTCTTTGCAAGGAATCACCAACATAAGAGGGAAAAATTGAGCTAGGACAGCAAACAACTGACGGTTCAAATGTATTCTTGTCACTTACAGCTACATTTACATTTAATTGTCTATAAACTAAACAATGTTTTTCTCCCTCTCAATAACCTTCAATAGTTCACCATGTTCCATCAAACTACTATAAAAATTCAAACGCATATTCCTCATAATTACACCCATTTTAGTTTGTAGAAGGAAAAACAATAAAACTTAAGTGCATTATAACAGTTTTCTCAGATCACATGATGTTAAAACTCAGTTTCCTGAGGGGAAAAAATATTTCTAATTTGCACACAAACACATACACATAACCTCCATAGAAACCAAAAACGAAACCTGTTGCCTTCCATTAGATTCCAACTCACAGTGACCCTATAGGTCAGAGCAGAATTGCACCATAGGGTTTCCAAGGAGCGCCTAGTGGATTCAAATGGCGACTTTTTGGTTAGTAGCCATAGCTCTCAACCAGTATGTCATCAGGGCTCCATCCTCTAAACAGTAATTATATATATTTACATTATATATGTTATATATAACATATACGTTTCTAGAATATATTTGTCAAGCGAATATTTTCAGTTTAAGCATAAAATAAAATATGATTTAAGTAAAAAAAAAAATACCTTACTTAAAGATCAAGCAAATTTAAGCAGATTGATTATAAATGGTAGAGGCAGAGAAGCTCATATAGAATTATAACTTCACATCTTATTTTTATTCAGTATTCATTTTTTTTTAAATCATTGGAGATTCACTGGAATGTAGTATCAAACTGTTAAGTTTATAAGGAAAATTTAGTGGAATTACTTATAAAGATGTTTAGCTTTTCTATTCATAGTCCCAAGTTAATGCTTATTATCTTCAACCTGACAGGTTCATTTGAATAAGAATTATTTAGAGCTAGAATATTAATGCTTGCATGATCAATTACAATTTTATTTTGACGATATTAGCCAACAATAAACAAAGCAATGGTTATTAGTCTATATCATCACCATGAGGGAGATTTAAAAAGAGTATTTAGCTTTTGTTTTTCTTGCTAAACTGCTTTCTAATTAAAGAAGAAAACTTTGCTTAAAGTCACGTGTCCCAGTTACTTTCGCTGCTGGTTGTTGGGAGGCTGAAACACGAAGGCTGGGGCAGGTCAACGGGGCAAGGAAGTCAGAGCCGCTTCAGAGCCTTTAGTGGGTCATTCCAAAGACATCATAGGGATTTCCGTCCGTGTTCTGAAGGACTTTCTAACAACCCACTGTCACTGAGTCCATTCCAACTCACAGTGACCCCACAGGACAAAGCAGAACTGCCTGGTAGGGTTTCCAAGGCTTTAATCTTTCCAGAAGCAGACTGCTACATCTTTCTCCTGTGGACAGCTGGTGGGTTTGAACTGCTGACCTTTCAGTTAGTAGCCAAGGGCTGACCACTGCGCTACGCGTAGTGACGTGACTGTCTAACAACTCACCAGAAATATTGCATCTATTATGTAATAAGTGATCCTTTCTCCCGTACTGCAGCCTATCAGAGCAACTGGTGAGAAGAAAATTACTGGTATTTACACACCGATATAATTTCAGACAAAAAGATTGCCCTTTATTTGAATCATACAAACTTGAAAACTGTAAGCGATCCACCCTTTAGCCTTGACCTCTCTGATAATAAAGGACATCTTTGTCTCCTCGCAGTGTCCTTCCTCTTCCATTTTTTGATAATCCAGTAAATTGAGGCAAAGCTTTGAGGTCGTGGTCCATGCTTTGCTCTGATACAGCCACATCCCAGAAGCTGCCAAACCCCGTGGCTCAACTTCTGCACGAGTGCTCACCCCTGCTCCCTCCCCTCTGTAGACATCTAGGGCTGAGAAGCTGAAGGTCTCCAGGATGCTAGGGCAGGGAGAAATAGTATGAAAGAAACCAGGAAAGGAAAAATCCACTGAAGATTACAACGCAGTTGTTTAGGGAGTGACAGGAACTGTGGGGTTAAAAACTGGAAGAATAAGGTCCCTGCTTGGGCAAACGGTTTGCACTTGGCTGGTAACCAAAACCTTAGTGGTTGGAATCTACCCAGCAGCACTGCCGAAGAAAGAGGCCTGGCGATCGGCTTCCATAAAGATTACAGGCAAGAAAACCCCATGGCACAGTTCTACTCTGTAACACATGGGGTCTCCTAAGTCATAAATCAACAACAAAAACAAAATCGACAATAAAAACTGTAAGAATAATGAGAGGGGAAGAGGAAGGATACTGTCAGCGTGGTACGGGTACTAACAGTTAATATTTCAAAGCAAACTCCAGAACACTGGCTCTCCCAGCAGGTACGTGACCTGATGTTTCTGTGCTCAGTTACACCTCAACTATGAAATGGAGATGTTGACAGTACCCATATCCGACGGTTCTTTTGAGGATTAAATGGAAAAGAAAATATGCAAGGAAAACACTAACAGCACATGCACAACGAATTACAAAATCTACTTCAGCTCTGGGGCTCTGGTGGTGCAGTGGTTAAGAGCTTGGCCACTAACCGAAACGTGAGCACTTTGAATCCACCAGCGCTCCTTGGAAATTCTATGGGGCAGTTCTACTCTGTCCTGGAGGGTCGCTAGGAGTTGGAACCGACTTGATGGCAATGGGTTTGGTTAGGTTTGGTTTACTTCAGCTCTAAACTTTGATTGTGTACCTCATGGATTAATTTTAATCCTAGATAACTGTAATATGTGTGTTTTATGCTAAGAGATTTCAAATGTATCATGTTTCTTGGTGACCACATCCAGTTAATATTCAACATATATCTGAGATTTCACTTTTCATTAATCTCTCTGTGTAGATGAGAGAAAGAAAGAGAGACAGGAGATTAAGAAAAAGATGTTCTTGTCATTTACAGGAATCATTTGCTTATTGTTTGGCCTTAGAATTGCTCTGGACCCTTGATAACTCTGAATTTGGCAGCAGTCCTGGGTAAGCTCATTGTTCAAGGATTAACACTAGCCTGTCACGGGGAGAACAGTCTGTGAATTTGATGAAATATAATGCCTGGACCTTGGCTTGGAGAGAAGCAATTTACTTTCGGGCATATTCATCAATATTTCCCTTCGCTCGAGCTACTTTCATTTTCATGCGAATTCTTTCCCAAGTCAGAAATGACTGATGCATTGTCTTAGCTGCACACAATTCATTTACACAACATCTAAACCACGGGGTAGGGGTGACTTATAGGGCTGGCGTACTGAGGCTCACTGGCTGGAGGGCCGTTTGCAACCTAAGACAACAGTGATCCTCTTTTGATACTACATCAAAAACTTCTTCCCAAATTTTTAGTGGAACAAATTCTCTTCAAGTGGATAAGATAATCAATTTATGACGGGTTTTATGTCCTCTGAGAGTTCTCATGTTCCAAATGATCCCAAGGTTATAATAAGGCTAAAGTCAAGAGTATGTGTGATATATACCGGCTCCTGCATTTTCGATTTGAAATGCCACTTATTCTTCAAAACAGAGGCAGTATGAAGGTTAAAATGAAAATAAGTGGCTTCTCAGAGAATTCTAAAAACAAATGTGCATTACTATTCTCTAATGATGACAGAGATGAGCAAAGTGAGAGATAAAATGTAAATACTTGGAGTAAGGATGAAAATTGAGTCAGAAGACCCACCCAGGCCTGGGATCCAGTGTACACTAGTTAATCCCTGTTTGTTTTCTGTCTCTCTGTAAATAGGAATGGATGTCCCCTGGGTGGTGCAAACAGTTAACGTGCTTGGCTGCTAACCAAAGGGTTGGAGGTCCAAGTCCACCCAGAAGTGCCTCAGAAGAAAGGCCTGGTGATCTACTTCTGAAAAATCAGCATTGAGAACCCTCGGGAGCACAGTTCTACTCTGACACACATGAGGTCGCCATCAGTCAGAATTGAATCCATGGCAACTGGTTTTTCGGTAAATAGGAATGATAATATCTTCCCGCCACCTCTCTGACCTTGTTGCCAGCTGCCCTCCTTTAGCTCACTTCATCCACACGCTCTGTCCTCCCTGTTCTGCAGTCGCCCCGGCTCACGGCTGCCTGAAGGGCCTCTGCAACTGCTGGTCTCTCTTCCTGAAGCACTTCCCCTGGTGACTGCAGGCTCACTCTCAGAACTGAATTGGCAGGCTGTACTCAAACGCCTCCTGCTCAGGGAGGCCTTGCTATATCAAAACTCACAACCCAGTCCTGTCCCCCTCCGCTCCCTTCCACATTTCCAATCCCCCCCTTGATGGCATGAATGTGTTTTACACGTGGCAAGGATATGAATTTGGGAGGCCAAAGGGTGCAATGTTCTGGATTGAATTGTTTCCCCCAAAAATATCCGTCAACTTGGCTAGGCCATGATTCCCAGTACTGTGTGATTGTCTACCATTTTGTCATCTGATATGATTTTTCCCATGTGTTATAAATCCTACCTCCTTGATGTTAATGAGGCAGGACTCAATCTACAAGATTAGATTGTGTCTTAAACCAACCTCTTCTAAGATATAAAACAGAGAAATGAGCAGAGAGACAGGGGACCTCATACCACCAAGAAAGTAGTGCCAGGAGCAGAGGGTGCCTTTTGATCTGGGGGTCCCTACACTGAGAAGCCCCTAGACCAGGGGAAGATTGATGACAAGGACCTTCTTCCAGAGCTGACAGAGAGAGAAAGCATCACCTGGAACTGGCACCCTGAATTTGGACTTGTAGCCTATTAGACTGTGAGAGAATAAACTTCTCTTCTTAAAGCCATCCACTTGTGGTATTTCTGTTACAGCAGCACTAGATGACTAAGACACCCTTGTTACTCTCTGTTCCTTATTAGCACTTCTCACCAGTACCCTGGAGTTGTACTTACTTTTTATGTTTATTTTCTGCCTTCCTCACTTCAATGCAAGCATCCCGAGTCACAGGTTTTGATGAGTTGTGTTCACACGTGTATTTCTAGTACTTAGAGCAGTGCCTGGCACTGAGTAGGGGCTTAACAAATGTCTGCAGAATAAGTGGACAGATGGTTCTTCCCCACAAGGTCACTGTGAAGATCAGAGGGGATGCCATCGATGAAATTTATCAAATTGTAAAAAGTATAATTCGTCTTTACTTTTCATTTATTTTAATATTCTGTCTGAAGCAATAAAATGTAGATTACAAACAAACTATGGGAAGCAATAATAAAATAATCAAATAGAAGTGAGTTATAAGAACGGTAAAGTACTTGGTATCATCAGAAGTAAAATACAAAGTTTTAGAAAACAATTGAAGGCTTAAAAATCTACCAACATTTAAGTAACCCAGGTTTGGGGGTTAAACCTGAGCCATGACTTCTGGTCCAAAGCAATAAAAATCTGACCCGTAGCTGGTGGAGGATAGCCAGGTGGAAAGAAAGAACCTGCATAACACAACAAGGGTCTGGAGACAGACAGGGGGAGAATAAAGACAGAGAAAGCTCTGGAAAACAAGCACCATTCAGGAAACACACTTGCAGGAGATGAGGTTTTCAGACACTGTCGACTTAAGCAACAAAAAGGACACCAAAGGGTACGCTGTTGATAAACGGCACATAATAATAATTCCTGGGTTAGCCTTTCGGGCACATTGAAGGATCGGTCACTCCCTAAGTATGACACAGGAAAATGAATCTGTGCTCAGTCCACCACCCACCAGGGAGGATCACCCGCTTTCAGTTTGAACTTGTTCCTGGGAGAAAACAAAATAAAACCGACCAACCAACAAAAACCAAAGCGCTGAACACAAATGAACAAAAATCACCCTTCACAGCAAAGTTCACATTTGCACACACTGGAGGAAGAACTCGAGTTGCTCTCTTTAGCTCACGGTGGTAGGGCGAGCGACACATACGTAGATATGATGATTGGTTCCTTCCTGGGAACTCGGAGTCCAAGGGCACAGCTTACTGCCATGGTGAGCTGATTTCTGACCTGACCACGGGATAAAACGTGGAGTTCAAGTACCCCGCAGGCCAAGCGAGGTTCACAAGCAGCATACCTTGGTATAGTACGTACATAATAGACCTAAATATAAGTGTTATTTATAACTAAATATCAATATATTGGAACTCAGTCTGGCGAAGTATGCAAAAATCATTTTCACAAACAGGGAAATCCAAAACAAGTACGCTGATTTTCTTCTCACAAAATAATTACAAAAGTTGGATTAGACATTATCTAATTGAAACTTACTTCATACTGGGAGCTTAAACATCTGATTCTGGGTAACTGAAATTTTCAAAGAATATCAAAATAGAACCATCAACATATTGGTTTCTAGTTCCTTTAATGAAATCCAGTTCTAAGATGAACAGTTCACTAAGACAACTGGGCTATGTATAAAGATAAAACCAGTCTTCTCCTTGTGACTAGTTAAAACCGATCAATTCACACAAAGACCTAATTTGCAATCAGCTCACAATGCCAAACATTAAACAAAGGCACTGAAGCCTTTCTATATTTAGGCGTGGTCAATGTGTAAGGAGCCCTGGTGGTACAACGGTTAAGCACTCGACTGCTAACCAAAAGGCTGGAGGTTCCAACCCATCAGTGTCTCTGCGGGAGAAAAGACCTAGCAATCTGCTTCTGTAAAGAGTACAGCCTAGGAAACGCTATGGGGCAGATCTACCCTGTCCTATAGGGTCGCAGGGAGTCAGAATCAGCTCAGCGGCACCCAACAGCAACAAGTCTACGTGCATCTGAAGTTTTTCAAGGGGGTGGAGGGAATAACAGAGAAAACAAGTCCTTAGGGATTCTCTCCTATTGGCATGTGCGTCACACTCATTCACTCATTCAATCTCAGTACCACCCTGGGAGGAAGGGATTAGGACATTACAGGAACGTTAAGTCTTAGGGCAGACTCAGAAGACAAATCTGCGCTGACCTGTGGCTCACTGGCTCAGAGACTGTAGTCTAACCAACACCGAAACGAGACAGATTGCCATAAAGCAGTGTGGCATAGTTGAAAAGGCACAGGTGTGGAGTCAGAAGTTGCAGGTTATCACCGTTCAGCCAAAGATTAGACAACCTCCATAAAACAAAATGAGACTAATGGGGCACAACAGTCCAGGTACAAGGACTAGAAGGCAGGACGGGACAGGAAAGCTGGTAATAGGGAACCCAAGGTTGAGAAGAGACAGTGTTGATACGTCGTGGGGTTGTTAACCATTGTCATAAAACAGTATGTGTATTAACTGTTTAATGAGAAACTATTTGTTCTGTAGACCTTCATCTAAAGTACAATTAAAAAAAATTAATTAGTTAATTAAAAAAAAAAAAAAACAGAAGTTGTGGGTTAAAGTTCTAGATTCACCACTTAGTAACCATGTCCTTGGGTACATGCTGTAAAACTCCACTCAGTTTGTCTGTAAGATGAAAAAAAAAACAAAAAACCTCTTTCTTGCCCACCACTTTCAGTGGCCGTAGACTCTACCTAAACCAAAAAACCAAACCCACTGCCATCAAGTCGATTTTGACTCATAGCGACACCAGAGGAGAGAGCAGAACGGCCCCACTGGGTTTCCAAGGCTATAAATCTTCACGGAAGCAGACTGCCACATCTTTCTCCCGTGGAGTGGCTGGTGAGTTCCAACCACAGACCTTTTGGTTAGCAGCTGAGAGCTTTAACCACTGCGCCACCAGGTCTCCCCTGGAGTACACAATGAGAAAAGCATCGGAAAGGGTCTTACGGAGTCCAATTTCAAGCATAAATGACTGCTATTAGTGGTATTTTTAATGGACAGTGTGTTCTATATTCAAACTACAAACACCCAGATCCTAAAATTAAAAAAAATAAAACAAAAACGTATGCAATAAGCAGCCGTAAACAGCTGAAAGTGGGCAGTAAAGACAACAATAACAAAAACAAAGGGACATAAAAAAGCTTTAAGGCTATTGATTTTCTGTCCAGCCACGCGAAGTCTGCTGGAAAAAAGAACACTTCGTCGCACTTACCGTATTTACTTCTTTGACCACCTTGTTCTAAACCTTCCCATTTTCTGTACAACAGCATCCAGGCAAAAACCAGTTCTCAGGATCAACCACACGTGAACTCCAGCCTACAACACAATCTGTTCCCTTATTTACCAAAACTGGGAATGCTTCCGCCACGCAGTTTTTTGTTGAGGTCTATCACCCCAACCTCTATCTTTCTCCAGCCCCAACTGAACTTTTTATAGCACAAATCCAACTATGTCTCTAGACTCCCAGTAGTTGTTTTTATGCTAAAACAGACCCAACCCATTGCCATCGAGCCATCCGCAAAGATCTTTGCTGCGATTAGTGAAAATACACATTTTAAATGTACACACAGGCATATTTCTGTCATCTTGCACAGTTAGGCTCATATCACAAAGACTTAAGCATCCATGTCATAATGCGTATACTGACACACTCCCCAAGGCCCTGGCTGGCAGTGGTTCGGGTTTTATCTTTGCTCCATCTCCAGCATGGTTAAGAGTCCCTTGGGTTAAATCTTCTCTGTGCTCAAGTTTGATATTTCTTACTCAGCCTTTATGATTTCTGACCAAAAGCTCCCCGGACCAGAGCTCCTTGACGGCGCTGATGCTGTTTTTATTTCTGCATTCTCACACCTTGCCTACTTTGCTGGAGGCGCTGTGCTCCCTACTTAGGCTGAGTAACTTAACCCGGCTTGAGTTAACCTGTAATGTAAACCGCTTGTCATAAAAGACAATCTGCCTTCTCCTCCACACAAAAGGTCAATGTAAATCTAGAGTTCAGAATACAAACTAGATGTAACCACGCTTTCGCATCTGTATCAGAATTAAGACTCAGGGTGGCATGCTGTAAATGTAACAAAGGAAACTGCTACACCTTTCTACTGTAGACTTAACTGGAAAAGTCAGTGTTTGTCTCCCTGGGGGGCACTGTACACTCAACAGCCTGCATTCCCTACCACTGCCAGGAGCAAGATCCCGAAGTCATCATTGCAAGTCTACTTGAATAAAGCAGAAAAGATGCAATAATGTCTTGGCAATGGCAGTTCCCAAACACTGACAACCGAAACGACATCATCTAGCTCTAGGTGCTCATTAGCTGCACCGATGCACTTCACATTGATAATGTCAGTGAAATGTGGGAACAGTCTTGTGGCTTCAAGGTCTCATGGTAACTTAGCTAATTCCGACTCCATATTATTGTAAGCAGAACCAACAGCAACAGCAGTCTCTCAAGACAGGACACTCTTGTTTCAGCCAGTTACGACCCTATTCTTCTCTGGATGAATCAAGTTTAAAGTAAATATATTTTACAGTACTCACTCATTCACTCAACAAGTACTTGCTACTCATTTTCAAGAGAGGCAGTGTGAGCTATTGAAAAGAGAATGAGTCAAAGGGGACTGGGTTTAAATCCTGCCTTTACACTTTGCGAGCTTAATGATCTTGCATGAGATAATTTGTCTGAGTGCCTAGTTCCCCTTTTGCAAAGCGGGATATAAAAAACAAAAACAAAATAAAATCCACTGTCCTCAAGTTGATTCTGACTCATAGGGACCCTACAGGACAGAGTAGGACTGCCCCATAGGGTTTCCAAGGCTGTGATCTTTACAGAAGCAAACTGACACATCTTCCTGGTAGCTTTGAAACGTCAACCTTTTGGTTAGCAGCTGAGCGCTTAACCACCGCGCCACCAGGGTTATGGAGGAGGAATGACAAGCTAATGCACCCTAAGTACTTGATCCAGTGCCCTAAGTACTTGATCCAGTGTAAGACACAGACTAGCGTTTTTCTGTCTCCTTTCTCTCTCCCGGTTAGGCAGTGGGGAGAGAAAGATGAATAACGCGTGTTTCTATCATTTAAGAACACCAAGTATAGTGAGGCATGTGGACACCAACGAATTAATTAGTGTACAAGGTGATCAGTGATAAAATTCAGGCACAAATTTAGCGCCGCTGTTAAGGAGCAGCACCTATTAACAACAATCTTGAACAAAAAAGCCACGGCAAAATTATGAGGCAAGTTACTAGAATTGAGCACAATAAAAAGAACAGAATTTCAGAGACAAGATACTTGAGGTTCTGTAAGTCACGCTCTCAGATGAATCCACATCATAAAATTCCTGATGTTGGTCAACCATCTTCTGCCCAAATCTTTGAATATTTGGGATGCCCAAAACAAAACAAAATAAAAAACCAGTTGCCTGTTCAATAGCCTCATATGCATGCGAACCTGGACAATGAATAAGGAAGACCGAAGAATTGATGCCTCTGAATTACAGTGTTGCTGAAGAATACTGAATATACCATGGACTGCCAGAAGAACGAACAAATCTGTCTTGGAAGAAATACAGCCAGAATGCTTCTTAGAAGTGAGGATGGCAAGATTTCATCTCATGTACTTTGAACATGTTATCAGGAGGAACCAGTCCCTGGAGAAAGACATCATGCTTGGTAAAGTAGAGGGTCAACGAAAAAGAGGAAAACTCTCAATAAGATGGACTGACACAGTGGCTGCAACAATGGGCTCAAGCATAGGAACCATTGTGAGGAAGATGCAGGACCGGGCAATGTTCTGTTCTGTTGTACACAGGGTCACTATGAGTCAGAACCAACTCAACGGCACCTAACAACAACAGTTGCCTATTGAATAAAAGGCAAACTCTTTGATGTTTAGGACCTAATGTGATTCTTCCCCAACCTACTATAGCAGCAGGCTTATGTTCTCCTTTTCCCTAAAAGCTATACTCGAGTTAAACTGGATTATTCTTGTTTTTTGGCAATACTTCTTGACTTCCCACTTCTACAGCCTAATTCATGCTGGTACATTTGCCTCCATCTTTCAGGACTCCATCTGCCACATACCTTTCATGCGTCCATTGAGAAATTACTTTTCCTCTATCTCTTTTGAACATCCAAAGCATGCTGTACCTCTTGTATGGCAATTCTTTTGCAATTTGACATGTTGCTTTGCAAGATAATCACTTGATTACAGTTTCATCCTTTTCATTAGATTGCACACTCCTTGAAGTTTATTTCATTTTATCGTTTGCATGCAGTAGTTATTCAATATGCACTGATTGAAGATACTTTAGAGTTTTGCAATAGAGAGCAATGAAATTCAGCCAAAGCAAATTTAGTCGACTTTATTAAATGTACACATTTACTAGATGGTCATTGTCTCCAGCCTTGCACAACTGACTCTCAGGCGGCCTATTTTCTGGAGAAGTGCTAGCTATGTGTCATGGATTGAATGATGTCCCCCAAAAACGTGTCTATCAGTATGGCTGGGCCATGATTCTCAGTATTGTGTGGTTGTCCTCCATTTTGTGATTGGAATTTTATGTCAAAGAGGATTAGGGTGGGATTGTAACACCCTCACTAAAGTCACATCCCTGATCCAATGTAAAGGGAGTTTCCCTGGGGTGTGGCCTGCACCACCTTTTATCTTACAAGAGATAAAAGGAAAGGGAAGCAAACAGAGAATTAGAGACCTCATACCACCAAGACAGCAGTTCTGGGAACGGAGTGTGTCCTTTGGACCTGGGGTCCCTGTGTGGAGAAACTCCTAGTCCGGGGGAAGACTGATGAGAAGGCCGACGGAGAGAGAAAGCTTTCCCCTGGAGCTGACGCCCTGAATTTGGACTTTAGGCCTACTTCCTATGAGGAAATAAACTTCTCTTTGTTAAAGCCATCCACTTGTGGTATTTCTGTTGTAGCAGCACTAGATAACTAAGACACCATGTTTCCACCAGATCAGCTCCCTGTACTAGGCAGAGGCTCCCCACTGGGGCTGTGTGGATACTAGCCCTGTAATCGGAGTCTGTAAATGAGCAGACTGTATGTTTCCTGCAGGTGTGCTTGATCAGCCTCCCACCTGAAAGGCAGGAGAACATTTCTATCAGTTGCCAGGTGAGGGCCCTATTTCTAAACTCTGCCTGGACCTGCAATCTTGTCCAAGGTCTTCCCCCAAGACCTCTTGTAAGGAAGCAGTGGGGCAAGAATCCTTACTGAAGGACACTGCTTGTCCTATCACACTCCTCCTTCCCCCTGTTCTATTCCCCAGGGTATTGGGAAATACCTCTTAACAGGTGCTGGGCTAAAAGGAAGTTCAGGGTGTCCATGGTCTTTATAACAGAGGTTCCTTCTCACTACTGCCAGCCAGAGTCAGCTATGTTCACACTCCCCAAGGGACCCTGCTCAGCCTTCCTGCATCCCAAGGAACCCATCGGTGGATCCAATGGGTTGTGACATTCCGCATCTGCCCTGGTGGTGTGCCTTGATGGATGGTTCTCACTTTCTGTTTCAGTAACTTTTCCCTTTAGAGCACCCAGTTTCTAAACGATGTTTAATATTTTGACCAATTTCCTTCTTCATCATATATATAAATATGAACACACATACATAATGATTTTGTGCAAGATAATTGTCTCTCAAGACACATTTCCTTTCATACATATGTGTGTGAATACACGCATTCACACACACATACATATATACAGCTACACATATATATGTATATATTATGTATATATGGTGAAACTTGTACGAGCCAGAACTCGATGGGACTCAGTTTTCCACCTTTGACGGGGTGCAGTCTTACCACTTTTTTTTATTGTTCTCTATTAAGAGTTTTCCTTCTCACAAGTGTCCGCTTTACACAGGTTCCAGCTTTCACAGGTTTTACTGTATGTGTACACACACACACACACATTCTAATCAAATACAACCCTCTACTTCTCATGCATAATAATCCATATTCACAAACACTATTCTCTAGCATTCCAGAATCTGAGATAAAATCTAGCATGGGGCTGGAGTGTGCTGGTCTGATGTGTTGAAAAATTTCCCCCAAACTTCTTTCTACCACCCCATTTAAGTGTCTTATTTATACATCAGGACTATAGCCAGACCCACCAATGATGGTCATAATACCTGACTAGTCCATAAAGATGGTAGAAAGACTATTTTCAAAGCATTCTCCCTATAACTTGAGGCCAAGTCAAACAGCCTTGGCTCTGTGCGATGATAAAACAGTCTCTTGTTTCCAATCATGCCACCATTTTATTGAAGGAGCATAATCAACTACTGTGAAAGAAAAAAAAGTACTATAATTCATTCAAAATATATCTGTTACCACGTGCTGAAAATCTGTGTATTAAGATGCATAAAAATGACAAACAGCATTTTTTCTATTTTAAAGATTCCAAAACAAAAGAATATCCCTTTGGTTGTGACTACGGAGGTATTCTGCATGGATCAATGTAATTTTCTATCTCATAATCTTTCTGGTTCCTTCGGGTATCTAGTACCATTTTAGCTCTGAGTTATACAGTAAAGTCACATTTATCTTCCCTCCTCCCTCCCTCCCTTCTTTCCTTCTTACAAAGACAACAGATGTAACTTTGTATAAAAAGTGAAGTTTACCGCAGCATCTCCTTCAAGTGGTTCTCCTCACCTGCTGCAGGCGGCTCTGTCTCAGTCACCCGGTGCTGCTGTAACGGAAATCCCGCACGTGGACGGCTTTAACAAACAGGTTTATTCTCTCACGTCTAGGAGGCTGGAAGTCCAAATTCAGGGTGCCAGCTCCAGGGGAAGGCTTTCTATCTCTGTCGGCTCTGGACGAAGGTCCTTGTCATCAACCTTCCCACGGACTAGGAGCTTCTCCTTGCAGGGATCCTGGGTAGAAAGGACGTGCTCTGCTCCCGTCACTGCTTTGTTGGTGGTATGAGGTCCCCATGTCTCTCTGCTTGCTTCTGTCTTTTATATCTCAAAAGAGATGGTTTAAGCTGTAGATTAATCTTGTGGACTGAGTCTATATAACTGCCACCAATCCCATCTCATTAACATCATAGAGACAGGATTTACAACACACAGGAAAATCACATCAGATGACAAAATGGTAGACAATCACACAATATTGAGAATCATGACCCAGCCAAGTTGACAGATATTTTGGGGGGATACAATGCAATCCATGGCAGGCTCCCACTTTGCCCCCACGTCGTAAAACATCTCCTGCATTCTCCCTCCAGCACATCCATGCTGTGATGCTGGGGAGGCTCCTGTGCGTCCAGGCTATGTTGTCAGTGAGTTGACTTGAGGGTGAAGCTCCCTGCTGCCTAAGCAGAAAAACTCAGGGCCGACTTTAAGCTCTGCTGGCTCAATGACAATCAGAGGTAAGTTTGGAATCGACTTTTGTAGAAGAAGTCTTCATGTTGTGTAGACATTCTCAGAACTGGCATTACTTAGGACATTCAAGGTGATCCAAAAGTAACTGAAACATGATTTATGGTTCTACAACTTTAACTCTGATATTTTGCTAAAAATGGTAACAAATTCTAAGAAAAGTCACATTTTAAAAAATGCTAGAATTCTTTCCCTGCAGTACATGACACTAGATATGCCCTATCATTCACCTTAAAGATGTATTTATTCATTGTTGAGTATCATGAGTTTTCCTTTTAAAGAACTGCAGAAATTATGATAAACACACTTTTTTGAAACCTATGTTTGATAATAGGAACTCAAAGTTTCTGTAGAGAAAGCTAAAATGTAACACAATGTGCAAAAATGCATTGATTCTTTTCTCCACAAATTATAATACATACATATAAATGCATATATATATACATACACATATACATACATACCTAAGTGTGCATACCACTTACACAAAGTTTAAGGAATTTATGTTTATAAACCAGTGAGAAATGCATTTTTTTTTCTTTTTTTACCGTTTTCTACAGTTATATTTGCTACTTATCACTTCTAAAAGTTACTTTGAAAAGATTCTCATAAATCCCCTACAAAAGTTCGAGGGGCCTTGCTTCAAACAGCAGCTGCCTGATCTAATTATACAGAAGGATTTGATTACAGTACTGTCTCCACTCTTGCTGCACATTAGATTCACCTGGGGAGTTTTTAAAACTATTAAGTAGCAAAATACCTGACACATGGTAGCTAATCAATAAAGGGAAGCTTCTTCCTCTCCTTGCCCTTCCAGCACAGCTGCAGTTCTACGCTTCCCCAGTGCCTACAGGGCATAATCTGACATCTCCGAAGCAACTCACTAGTGTACCCCAAGTTTCCTGCAAATGCACCACGTTTCACCCCTCACACTCCCACACCAAATAAGTTGCCAAGACTATCAGCTGCGCCCACTGATACCGTATATCTGTTTCCCGCTAACAGTCCTGCATCTCACCAGTTTATGTTCTCATCCCCTCTCACCTAGCATGATGGTCTTCCTGTTTGGACTTTTCTCCCAGCTCTAAGCCCACAATGGCCTACCCTGTTGCCCTGTTAACTCTCCACAGTGCACATGTGATCATATCACGTGCAGAGCCCATCCTCCAGGTCCATAGTTCATACTCCTTTGCTTCTCAATGCCCCCTACCGTCAGGTATCTCCACCCTTTGTAACCTTATCACCATTTCCCACTTTCTGGGACCCTATATTCCAGCCAAACACAACCCTTCCTGGAATAAGACAGAATGTTTGAAACAGAGGGACTTCTCACACTCTTTTCCCATCCCTAATTTCTATGAGAATCTCCTGTAAATGCCAGTTCTTCCCCTCTCCTTGTTCTTTCCTCCAGAAATGTCCAACTCCACCGCAACTCTAATTTTCCCAAGGCCCTTGTCTCTTGCATATATGTGGGATATTTTAATATTTATAGGGATACTTCCACCACCCATCTGTCAGTTTGTTGTACTATGGTAGCTTGTGTATTGCTATGATGCTAGAAGTTATGTCACTAATATTTCAAATATCAACAGGGTCACCCACCGTGGACAGGTTTCACCAGAGTTCCAGAATAAGACAATCTCAGAAGAAGGGCCTGGTGATCTACTTCTGAAAATTAGCCAATGAAAACTCAATGGATCACAACAGAATGTTCAGTACAGTGCTGAAAGATGAGCATCTTAGTTTAGAAGGCACTCAAACCACACAGTGACCACAACAATGGACTCAAGCCTACCAATGATCATGAAGGTGGTACAGGACCAGGCAACACTTCATTCTGTTGCTCTAAGTCAGAGCTGACTTGACAGCAACTAACAACAACATCAACATAAAACAAAAATCCTCACAACTGGACCAATATGCAACCTCATGATTAACCGAGAAAAGACTGAAGTTGTCAAGGATTTCATTTTACTTGGATCCACAATCAACACCCGTGGAAGCAGCGGTCAAGAAGTCAAACAACGCATTGCTTTGGGCAAATCTGATGCCAAAGACCTCTTTAAAGCGTTAAAAAGCAAAGATATCACTTTAAGGGCTAAGGTGCACCTAACCCAAGAAATGATGTTTTCAATCGCCTTATACGCATGTGAAAACTGGACAATGAGTAAGGAATACCGAAGAAGAACTGACACTTTTGAACTGTGGTGTTGGCAAAGAATATTGAATATACCATGGACTGCCAGAAGAACAAACAAATCTGTCTTGGAAGAAGTACAGCCAGAATACTCCTTCGAAGAAAAGATGGATCAGTTCCTGGAGAACGACATCATGCCTCGTAAAGTGGAGGGTCAGCGAAAAAGAGGAAGACCCTCAACGAGATAGACTGACACAGTGGCTGCAACAATGGGCTCACGCATAACAACCATTGTGAGGATGGCGCAGGACCGGGTGGTGTTTTGTTCTGTTGTACATAGGGTCACTATGATTCAGAACCCACTCAGTGGCACCTAACAACAACAACAAGGAACAATAACATAGGGACACCTATGTGGGATACTTATTTAAAGGTGAAAAAAATAAGTTATCAAGAATCATTGTATGATTTATTCCAGGGCTTGTCTTTGTCTCTTGGCTATATCTACACTCGTAAATACTCTTCCTAAGATACATTACTTCCAAATGCCCCATGGGTGCTACTATAGTGATATTTACACACTGTGAAAAAGAGGAAGACCCTCAACGAGATGGATTGACACAGCGGCTGCAACAATGGGCTCACGCACAACAACGATTGTGAGCGTGGCGCAGGACCGGGCAGTGTCTTGTTCTGTGGTGCGTAGGGTCACTATGAGTTGGAACCGACTTGACAGCACCTAACAACAACAACAACAATATAGTTATATTCCCAAATGAATATATCTCTTGCATAAGAGTTCACTGAGTAAGAGCAAAATACAATTTTGAAAGTCAAAGGTAGACATGGACCAACCCCACATCCAAGGCCAATAAACCTTAAAAGCTGTCACTTCATATCAAACCTAAATAATGTGTCTCAATGAAAAAAGTGATATAAAGCTTGTTATGCTATGTGGTGTGGAAATGCACTTAGTCATCAGTACTGAGCCCATATTTTTTGTATTTTATTATAGCTAAAAATACTAAATCTGGACAGAATCTAGGAGGAAATGACAACATGTGAGAAGCCAGCCCATTTAACTTGAGATCAGCTGACCCGCGGAGTAGGTACACGGCTGTCTTGTAAGGAGAAGGCGGAGAAGAAAAAAGCCCGGCTCTGTCTGATTTCCACCAGTGCCGCCCTCAGCAGGAAGGACCTTTACAGCCAGATGAAGCCCTGATTGTTTTTAGTCATTTTCCTCTGCCAGGGAGAAGGCACATTAAAAAGACAGAGCTGTCTATTTCCTTGTACACATGCTCAGTAACATGGGTGTTATTTACTGATAAAAAGCACAAGACAGTGGCTTAGAAACAGGGCTTGTTCTGTCAGTCAATTTAGGGAGGCAGGATATCCTCCATGCTGAGTGATCCCTGTTTCGGCTGCAGTGTGGCCGGCTGCCAGGTCAATTACAGTGGTGCCGAGCAGGAAATATGAAGATGGATTGGCTTAATTCTAAACAGGAGCATCAATGGAATAGAAACCTGGGGGTAGATTAATGCAATGGCCAATTACTTAAAACTGTGGCTGCGGCCGGTGCTGCAAAATGTATTTATATTGTGTCTTCCTATATGTAAGGATTTTTTTTTTTAAATCAGAATGGATATATAGAGCATTTTTTGGAGGACATTTATATCTTTATTTCTGGAGAGAAACATTTCTCATGGGAAAATTAGGATTCTGTAATTCTCAACTCATCTAAAAAATAAGACACACGGGTCAGTTAACACTTGGGAAAAGGGCCCAACAATATTTCATAAATGTTCATGCCAATTTTCTATTTCCCCTGTACCGAGATTGATTTCAGTTTTAAATTCTCTTCATCAATTCCCATCCCTCTATTGCATCTACAGCTCCTTTGTCTAAAGGAAAAAAAATATTAAGAGATCAGCGGCATCAGTTTGGGGATTTGAATCACAGAAAACCTATATAACAAGGAGATATTCCCTTTGTTTTAGACTCAAGACTCCAGGAGGCTCATGGAGACACATTAAGTGTCTTACGGAGAAAAATGCAGATTGCTTGAATCACAGCTTAATTGCTTGTGAACTAGATTCCTATATTCCTCCAACAACAAAAGAAAATCCCTGTCAACCTCCACGCAGAGAAACCCTGGGCTGCTGACATGTAATTCTGCAGCTGTGGTATTTGTAATGGTGATTAATAAGGGTTCAAATTAAATAGTGAAAGATTATAAAAGACATATGCAAAAGAAATAACTCAAAACCAAAATATATGAATACTATCATAATTCCCCACCAACCTAAAGTGTTGTTTCTCAATAATTTTTTTGTGTGGAGAATTTACATATCTTCTAGGACACCATTAATGTTCATTACAACCCCAATAATATAGGTAGGCAGAATGCATTCCCGGTAAAAACGCCCAAAACTGAAATAATAACAGTCAAACCCAGTTTCTCCAAGCTAATATTATAATATGAGATTATATTCCTGACCAGTCTATATTTAACTGATAATAGAAATGAAAAATAAACACAATATTTTATCAATATATATTATTTATATTGATAAGTAGTGCTTAAAGTTTTCTAAATGACATATAAATTAATTAACCAGGGACTTAATAACTAATCATATAAATAAAAGATATTAACAAAATCTATAAAATCAAAATGGGCAGAAAGAGGCTGCAATTCATGACCTATATCCATCTGTCACACAGTGTTCCCACCATAGAGAGAGTCATCTAGAAAGTAGTTGATGTGCATGTGTCTAAATTTTTCACCATTTTCAATCTGTTGTAATAGTTATAAAGGAGCGTGGTGGCAAAGTTTAAGCACTCAGCTGCTAACTGAAAAGTCGGCAGTTCGAACCCACCCAGCTGCTCCTCAGGAGAAAGACCCAGGGATCTGCTCCCATAAAGATTATAGCCAGGAAAACCCTATGGGGCAGTTCTACTCTGTCATACGGGCTCCAGATCCACCAGCAGTCCGAATCGACTTGACGGCACCTAACAACAAGAAGAGTTACGAATTGCAACGCAACATAAATGGGAAGTATAGGGTCAGAATGAAAAGCTTCCTTCAGAAACCTTAGAAACCAATCTTACAACTTTCCCCACCAATGAAGGATTCCTCCATTCATTCTCTCAAACATGGAGGCCTGGGAGGGGCCGGCACTGCTGCTGGCCCGGAGGGCACAACACCGAGGGAAACGGGCAGAGATCCTGGCCTCATGAAGGGAGGCCGACAACAAGCTGGGCAAGCCAGACTGTCGGATGGTGACAGAGACTGTGGAGAAGAGAAGCAGTGGCAGGTCAGGAGGGAAGAGCCTCAACTAATATGGGGTGGTCAGGGGTTGTCTCACTGAGAAGGTGGCACTTCAGCCAAGACCTAAAAGAGGTAAGGGTGTGAGCCATGCAGGAGACTGAAGGAGCCGTCTAGACAGAGGGAACGACAAGCACCTGAGCCAGCGGCGGGGGGGCCCTGAGGAGAAACACCCACAGGCCAGGGTGGCCAGATGGGTGGGAGGAGCGAGAGGGGGTGGGAAAGGTGGTACGCAGCAGTGGGAAGGCCCTGGAGGCTCAACGCTGGAGCATGAAAGAATCACTCAGGATACATGTTGGAATGGAAACCTAGGCATCTTCACGAGAAGTTGTAGTTCAACGGGGTTGAGGCCCAGGAGTGTGCATTTTGTAGTTCCCAAGCAGTTCGGTGAGGGTGCCCAGGGTCCATTCTGAGAAAGGGTTCTCCTGAATTCCCTACAGTCTGCCACCCAGCCCTTCTTTGCATACATTTACCGGGCTAAAAAGCCCCCATTGCCGTCGAGTCGGTTCAGACTCAAGAGCGACCCTATAAGACAGAGTGGAACTGCCTCATGGGGTTTTCAAGGAGTGGCTGGTGGATTCAAACTGCTGACATCTTGGTTAACATCTGAATGCTTAATCACTGCACCACCAGGGCTCCACTTAGTAGGTTAACCACCACAAAAGGCAGTGTCCGGTCCTACTACAGCTGTTAGTGCTGACCAGCCTGGACAGAGAAGGTGAGAAGATCTTTGAACATAAGAGGTAAGAGCTAAGATGCCCAGATTTTGTTTAGCAAGAGAGAGAAGCCCTAATATACTCTGAGATATTCAGGGGCTGGCTAATCACATAACAGTGATGACTTCTGTGAGTATTGACCATCCCAAGTCTATCCTGCCGTTTGAACGAACCAATGATTCCTAGGCCCTCAGGGCTTGCTAACGCACAGGCTGGTGTGCTTGGTGAGGTTGTAAAGTGAGGATCATGTCAGGCATTCGCTAACTGTGGAAGTTATATCATTACGTTGTTGCTGTGTGCCATTGAGTCGATTCAGATACATACCGACCCCATGTGACAAAGTAGAAATGCCTCATAGGGTTTCCTAGGCTATAATCTTTACAAGAGCAGACCACCAGGTCTTTTTCCTGTAGAGCTGCCAGTTGCTTTGAACCACTAACCTTTTGGTTAGCAGCCAAGGGCTTAACGATTGCGCTACCAGGTCTTCTTTATATCATAATACACCTACTCAATTCCCAGCTTGTGGGAAGCTAGGGTAAGGAAGATGTCCACGCTGCACTGAAGGCACTGGGGAAAAACAAGGCTCCAGGAATTGACGGAATACCAACTGAGATGTTTCAACAAACGGATTCAGTGCTGGAAATACTCACTCGTCTATGCCAAGACAGCTACCTGGCCAACCAACTGGAAGAGATCCATATTTATGCCTATTCCCAAGAAAGGTGATCCAACTGAATGTGGAAATAATTGAACAATATCATTAATATCACACAGAAGTAAAATTTTGTTCAAGATCATTCAAAAGCAGCTGCACTAATATATCGACAGGAAACTGCCAGAAATTCAAGCCGGATTCAGAAGAGGACATGGAACCAGGGATACCATTGCTGATGTCAGACAGATCCTGGCTGAAAACAGAGAATACCAGAAAGATGCTTACCTGTGTTTTATTGACTATGCAAAGGCATTCAACAGTGTGGATCGTAACAAATTATAGATAACATTGTGAAGGATAGGAATTCCAGAACACTTAATTGTGCTCATGCAGAACATGTACATAGACCAAGGGGCAGTTGTTTGAACAGAGTAAGGGGATGCTGGGTGGTTTAAAATCAGAAAAGAGGTGTGTCAGGGTTATGTACTTTTACCATACTTATGCAATAAGTATGCTGAGCAAATAATCCGAGAAGCTGGACTATATGAAGAAGAATGCGGCCTTAGGGATACAGAAAGACTCATTAACAACCTGCATTATGCAGATGACACAACCTTGCTTGCTGAAAGTGAAGAGGACTTGAAGCACTTACCTGTGAAGATAAAACACTACAGACTTTAGCATGGATTATACCACAACATAAAGAAAACAAAAACCCTTACAACTGGACGAATAAGCAACATCATGATAAACAGAGAAAGGATTGAAGGTGTCAAGGATTTCATTTTACTTGAAGCCACAATCAACACCCATGGAAGCAGCAATCAAGAAATCAAATGACATACTGTATTGGGCAAATCTGCTGAAAAAGACCTCTTTTAAAGGTTTTAAAAGCAAAGATGTCACTTTGAGGACTAAAGTTCCCCTGACCCAAGACTTGGTCTTTTCAGTTGCCTCATATTTACGTGAATGCTGGACAATGAATAAGGAAGTCTGAAGAAGAACTGATGCCTCCGAATTATGGTGTTGGTGAAGAATACTGAATGGATAGCTAGAAGAACCAACAAATCTGTCTTGGAAGGAATACAAAAAAAGCTCCTTAGAAGCGAGGATGGTGAGACTTAGACTTGCCTACTTTGGACATTTATCAGGAGGGACCAGTCCCTGGAGAAGGACATCATGCTTAGTAAAGTAGAGGGTCAGCAGAAAAGAGGAAAATCCTCAACGAGATGGACTGACACAGTGGCTGCAACAATGAGCTCAAGCATAGCAACAATCGTGAGGACGGCACAGGACTGGGCAGCGTTTCGTTCTTGTGTACACAGGGTTACTGCGAGTCAGAACTAACTTGACGGCACCTAACAACAACAATGATGGGACCATTCCACGTGATGATCGGGAAAGTATATTTTTTATTCAAGGCTGCATGCTCATCTTAACGCCTTTGCCTCGTGGCATCACACCGTCAAGAACCCTCTAATAGTTCCAGTGATGATAAGAGCTGCTCAAACCTTTCCTTATCTCTTTTTTCCTCACCTCTAAGGCCCTGATTCTGTGTCTCCCCAGATTCCTTGAGAATTCCAACCCCCCCCCAAAAAAAAAGCAGGTGCCATTGAGTTGATTCCGATTCATGGCAATCCCCTATGTGTCAGAGCTGAACTGTGCTCTGTAGGGTTTTCAATGGCTGATTTTTCAGTAGATCATCAGGCCTTTCTTCTGAGGCACCTCTGAGCAGATTTGAACCTCCAACCTTGCAGTTAGTAGCTGAGCGTGTTAACTGTTTGCATCACTCAGGACCTCCCTCCTTCCCCTACCCCAATCCAAAACCCCAGTGGCCTCTGTTCTAAGTTCTTCAAAGCGCTGCTGTTCTCAATTTTTCCCCTCCCGAATCAACTCAGCAAAACAAAAAGACCTTCCTCAGACCCAGGCCTCATTAACTGGTAGGGCAAGAGAGTATATAACACTTTTAATCAAATACTAGCTAACTGCTAAGTTATATCATATACATGTATCCCAACCGCCAGGTTATAATTACCAGTCATCACTGTCCCTTTATTGTTTGTTCGGGTCCCGTCATACTTTAACTAAGCCAGCCTATGACCACCACTATGCCACCCTTCAAATGGTGGGACCACATGAGGTTATGGCCAAGCAGAAGTCCTAGAACTTCCATTACCCTGACTCGCGTCCAGGAGATCATCCTCGGTCCTGTAATTGTGCAACTACACATTTTGAAAAGGTTAAAACACAACTTTCATTTTATCCCTGGTAAGTCCAATTTCAGTTTCATCTTATTGTTCCAGCTTGTCACGTCATTTGATTTTGTTATTCAGTTATCTCTTGGATTAGCTGTCCTTTCCAGATCTGTGCCATGTGTAGATATAAGAGGGCTACGTCTTTATATAAATCATATAAACAGACAAAATGTTGAGAAGAAACTGACCAAGGAAACAAGTTCTGTTATAGTTGTAAATGCATAGGTGCATGTGAAATACGAAGTTAATAATGGATACATAATGATATAGCTATACACAGTCAATAGAAGCCTTGATGGCACAGTGGTCAAGTGCTTGGTTGCTAACTGAAGGGTCAGCAGTTCAAACCCACCAGCCACTCCATGAGAGAAAGATGTGGCAGTCTGCTTCCGTAAAGATTACAGCCTTGAAAACCCTATAGGATTCTTCATCCCTGTCCTACAGGGTCGCTGAGTCGGAATCGACTCAATGGCAATGGGTTTGCTATACACGCTCATAAAAGATCCCAATCCCAGGGACAAACAAATGCGCCAGGTAACGTCATTGGACCGAGTATAATGATCTGCAGCACTCAGGGACAAACAAAGCCATGATGCGACATGATACAGTTTAGGGATCTAGGAACGCTAACGGCGTAGAATTAAACAGAGGTATTCTCAGTTATTTGAAAGGGCAGCAGGTGGAGGGGGGATGGTTTATGTTTTTTAATGGACAATAAAGTTATCTTAATTATATAGTAGGGCAGACTAGAAAAGTGTTCTTTGAAATTGCACACTTTCAGTGAGAGCAGTAAGAAAGTAGTTATCCCATCTCAGCCATCCCAGTGCCATTTATTTCCTTTGTCCTATAATTAGTGATCTTAGATTTTTCTTTGTTGCCTTCTCACTTCTAATGTAGCCACAAAATGTGTTCTCCTGTGCTGACTCAAATTCATTTTAAAATCTGGATTGTCTTCATGTCCCAGGGCCAGGCTCATGTTGTCTAGAAGAGATACCTGGTCTTGATTTGTGTGCACTGCTAGGATCAGAGTTGGTTTTGTTTCCCTGAAAGGCAAACGAAGTCTTATACTTCATTGGGATTTTTGAATTTTTGAATCCCACTGAAGTCTAAGGCTAACTTATGGGCCAAAAGGAAAAGCTATAGGAGGGTGGGAGGAGTTTGATGCCTGAGAACCAAGAGGAAGGTAGGAAATAGCACTTACAGAAAGTAGGAGCTCAAGCTTACTTGTAAATCCTGGGGAGATTAAAAAGCAGTGGGCCTCCATCCGTTCATTGTGACCTTACAGTGTCCCCTGTTTACTCAAATGTGGTTTACTCCCAAAAAAGCTGAAGGCTTCATGGAAGCAGAAACAGAAGAGGGATCACCAGAGTCATCTAAAATTATGAGTTTGCTGTTGTTTTCGTTGTTGTGTGTCAGAGTCGACTCTCACCCCTAGCGACCCTAAATGACAGTGAACTGCCCCATAGGGTTTCCTAGGCTCTCATCTTTATGCGAGCAGATCACCAGGTCTTTTCTCCCACATAGCTGCTGGTGGGTTTGGACTGCCATCCTTTTGTTAGTAGCCGAGCGCTTGACCTCTGCGGCACCAGGACTCCTTATGAATTTGCTAAGGGAGTTCAATACAAAGAGAAAGGGAAAGAACAGCTGAAAGTGAATAAAATGATCCACTATGGAATCTAAGGTGGATAAAGATGAAGTACAGCCAGGAAGGGCTGATGAAGAGTGAGAAAACAGTGGGTCAATGGGTGAGTCTCAAGGAGATTACAAGTGTTGCTCCTGTGAGTGTTAACTGAACAAGAACTCTATAAGCACACAGCTGTCGTCAGAAAGAGGAAGGCTTCATTTTATAATTTTGGAGGTGGAGCAGTTTCTGCTGATAACAAAATCTAGGCTGACCCTGTCACCCTGAAGGTGTGTGGTATAAAGCGAGCAGAGGAAAAGTTCATTGAAGATGAGGAGATCAAGTAACTTCAGATGAGAATACTGAGTGGACTGTTCCTGTAACGGATGAATTCCCAAGAATATAGATAAAAGTTGCAGCAAAGAAGACAGAAGGAGGTGATAAAATCTTCAGTGGGTAGAGAGTGGGGGTAGAGGGAAACACAAGAAGGTCAGTGATGAGAGCAGCAATATGGGGGTGGGTGTGGTAGAACCAAAGGAGCCCTGGGGGCACAGTGCTTAAGCACCCAGCTGCTACCTGAAAGGTCAGTGGTTTGAATCCACCAGCCGCTCAGTGGGAGAAAGATGTGGCAGTCTGTTTCCATAAAGGTTACAGCCTTGGAAACCCCATGGGGCAGTTTTACTCTGCCCTATACGGTCGCTATGAGTAGGAATCGACTCTACCGCAACGGGTTTTCAGGTAGTAGAAACAAAGGACTTGAACCTCAGGAGTTTTCACAAAAGGGATGGGAGGAATATTCTGGTTGGTGTTGTGGAGAAATCACATTATGACTTCATTACTTAAGTCTGAGGCATGCATGTGTAGAAGGCCTTAAGAGAAAAGGAAAGTCCCAGTTCAGGCCAGGTGGTGACAGGAATGTTCTAAAAGGAGGTTGGGAATTTAACAATGGAGTTTTCTGATCATGAAAAAGAGTTCTAAAAGCAGAGTGGATGCCTTATCAAGGGAAATGATGGAATGTAATTATCTGCTGGCCATTTTGAAAGGAGGAATTCTCATCTACACCTGAGATGACCAAAATATTGTATGTCCTACTCAAAAGTCATTTATTTGGCTCTGTTTTTATGCAAGGGACTGTGCTTTTAACAGTTTTTTTCAGACATGAGCAACAAAGAATCAAGTAGTAAGGACAGGCCAGTGTACAGCTCAGCATATGGTGTCTCCACTGCAAATGTATGGTAAACAGTTGGTGAAAGTCAGTAACGGCTACAGACACTAACTTAAGGAGGAATTTAAAATGGCCTCTGCAGTCACATAAAATAGCTGCTTTGAATGAATTCTAGGTGATCATTATTTTAAAGCATATCAAATAAAATTAATTCATTTCTAATTCAACCACTAAAATATTCCTTAAAGCAAGACTTCACTGGATGACAAACTTAAAAGTTAAAATAATCCTCATTTTTTTAGTATTTTCATTCACCAAATCCTTCCCTAATGAAAACCCAGAGAGAAATTTATATTAATTAACTGGGTAAAGAAAAACTGTTAAACACTTTCCAATTACAAGCTTCTTTAATACTAGCTTTTCACAAGTAATAGGTGTCAACTACATTTTAACAAAACCATTACTGCTGAGATAATTCACTGTTCTGTTTTTCCAACTGTACTCAAGGTATGTCATCTTTCTATAAATGATGTCAGTGTCACACAATTAGGTGAAAACACAAGAAAACAAACATTTTCACAAGTTATATCCATAAACCTTATTCCATTGAAATTGCACTATTAAAGTCAGTTTCTGAAGGCTGAATTCAAAGCTAAAAATAGACTAACAAAAAGTTGAAGCATTGTTTTAGGGTAAGCCAAAAATATTATTAGTCTAATAAGAATTCTGCAATTTTACACAAAAAACTTCTCAGATATGAAAAAAGAGGTAATTTAATTTTAGTGCACAGATACAATTTACAACTAAAAAAAAAAGCTAAGGAAAGATGTTTAAGTGATACTACAAATCAACATCAAATAAGCTAACAGTGCAGTAAATATTTATTGACAATAAAAAATATAAGTGAGGTTGACTTCCCCTGAAAAGATGGTAGAACAACCCAGACTGCTGGTTCCCTCCCTGAATACAGCATGAAAGGCAGATGCCACAGAATTGGGGAGTTTGATGAACTTTAAAAAAAAAAAAAGTAAGAAAAATTTGGAGAGACACAATTTAGTTGCGTGAGAAGGAAATGGCAGCTAGAGCAATAGAAGAACAGGTAACACAGAAAGTGATTGAGAGCTTTATAGAGCTCCTGTCTTCTACAGCTCTTCTCTGTTCCCCACATTGGCCTGGACAGAGCATTGCCCTGGAACCGCTATGACGCAGGAAAATAACAATGACAGTCGATTGTCAGGTGGTGGAGCAAGGAGGCTGGAAAAGGAGCAAAGATAACCTGGAGAAGATGCAGGTAACAAGTACAGGCAAGTAGGCCGAGCCAGACATTCAAACAAAGTGACTGAAATAAAGATGTTGTCAGCAAATCAGGGCTCAGCAAGTCTATTACACACAGACTTTTTTTGAAAACACTTTTGAAGAAAGTAATCTAATAGAAAGAAAAATAAACCTAGGAAAATACCACAGGATATGGGAAGTAAGAACAAAGTAGTAAAGTTTGTTGTAAAATAAATTAGTAGTAAGTCCTCCTCCCAATAAAAGGCATCTTTAATGAACCAGAACTAGGATCCAAGAAAATCACACGGGATATAGAAGTGAGGGTTTGGGGAAGATAGTAGAAAGTACTGAGGTATTAACAAGCTTAACAAAGAAAACGGGCAAATTAAACTAAGTATGTGTCTTAGACTGGGTTCTTTAGAGAAGCAAAACCAGTAAGGTGTATAAATATATATAGAGAGATTTACATCAAGAAAATGGCTCATGCATTTGTAGAGGCTGGAATATCCCAAGTCTGTGGGTCAGGCTGGAGGCTTCTCCTGATTCACATAGCCACATGGGCTGGTGAACCTAAAACTGGCAAGTCAGACAGCAGGGCTCTGGCTCACAGGCTATGAAGACTGATGAATCCCAAGATCAGCAGGTGAGACAGCAGGTAACCTACTAGCTCAAGTCTCAAAAACCAGAGGTCAGATGAAGAGGAGTCAGCTGCAGAATCCAGAGCAAGCAAAAGCCCATGAGCTTTCTAGAAAGTTCACCTCTATTAGATGCAGGCAACACTCCCAAGGAAACTCACTTTCAACTGATTGGCTACTCACAGCAGATCCCATCATGGAGGTGATCACATTATATCAAATCTCCTCATGGAAGTGATCACATCATTATACAACTGCAAAACTACATTATAGAACCACTGAGAGTCACGGCCCAGCCAAGTTGACACACAAGTATAACAATCACAGTATGGATCAAAATATAATTATTAGAAAATTACATTATTTTCACTCAATAGAAGAAAATATAAATATAGCCAGAAAAAGTAAGAAGCAAAGGCACTTGAAATAGAAAACATTAACTAAAATTTCAGAAATAAGTCAACCTATAGTAATTAAAATAAACATAAATGGATTAAATTCACTGATCATAACAGAGACTTAAGCTTTTGTTTTCTGTTTTTTTTTTTAAAGAAAAGATTTTGAATTGTGTATCCACAAGAGATTCATTCAAAACAAAAAGGACACAAAGAGTTCAAAAATTAAAGGATGGGAAAAGACTAATATGAATTATAATAAAAAAAATCTAGGGTAGCAATTTTAGTCTCAGAGAAAATACAATTTAAGATGAAATATGTCATATGGGGCAAAAATGGTTTGAGAGACCTCACGCAGATGATGAGCTGAGGATAATGGAGTAAAAAGAATACACACACACACACACACAGATATACATACATATATATGTGTATATATAAAGAAAAACTTATAAAACTATATAGATAAGTAGGAAAGTATTAATCAACAACTGTAGTTGGACATTTTTTAAAAATCCCCAAAGACGCTGACAGATCAAGCAGAGAAAAAATTAAGCAAATATTTAAAATATATGATTGTGTAATGCCCTCCCCCTGAATGCTTGCTAGCCTATCAACTTGCCTCTAATCAACAGAATACAACAAAAGTGATGGAATGTTCCTTTTGTGACTTGGCTATGTAAGATTATGACTTCCATCTTGCTAATAGCCCTCTCTTTTCCTGGCTTTGATGAAGCAAGTTGCCATGTTGGAGGGGCCCGTATGGCAAAGAATTGGGAATGGCCTCTAGCCAATTGCCTGTAATCAACTGAGGTCCTTGGTCCAATTACCCAGAAGTAACTAAAATCTGCCAACAGCCGTGTTAACTTGGAAGTGGATCCTTCCCCACTTCAGCCTTCTGATGAGACCCAGCCCTAGCTGACACCTTAACTGCAGGCTTATGGAAGACCCTGAACTGTGGACCCAGATAAGATGTGTCTAGTCCCCTGCCCACAGAAACTGTGAGGTAATTAATATGTACATTTTATGCCTCTAAGTTTCTAATATTGTGCTATGCAGCAAAGGATAAGTAATACATGCAACAATCTGAAAAAAAAAATCTTAGGCCCATTTCACAGTAGGCTTGTTATTTAGTATTTTAAGTTCTCTGTAAAACTGTCTTGAAAACTCAAGTCTGAGACAGTTTTGATCACAGGTAATTGGGGCATGTAGAGGAAATAAAGCAATAGCTACTGGAAATTTTTGGGGGTGTGTTTTTCAGTTTGGCAGAGGGCTTTTCTTTTTCCCTCTAGTTTATCATGTTGAAAGTAGAGCTGAAGCAAAAGTAGAACACAAGTGATCATTACCAGAAATTGTATTTTTGTGGTAAACCAATGACTAGAGTCAACCCTGCAAAGGCAAAGTGGCATAGTGTGACAGTAATTCTGATACTATCTTCATGGGGTAGAGGACAAAGAGAAGTGACTGCCTACCTGCCCCATTTGATGAAATACAGCAGACAACTGAAGAGACTAAATTCAAACAAGAACATACACTTTTTTTTTATGTGCAAGCAATAAAACAGAACAGATAGGCATGGTCTTCACACCGAGAGTATAATGATATACTACTGCCCAAACTAGAGACAACCCTTGACACTGCGTGGAAAGAAATCAGAACTACAGAAAATTGAATAATTCCTTTTGCACGATGTGAAAATCTTTAACAAGGCTCCAGATTTCTGAAGACCTTCCGAATTAATAGTAAAGGCTATGACTGCTATACTTAATCAAAAATGCCCCGACTGGACTGCCTGCTATAATAAGCCACCCTAAAAAGAAGACTGAAGAAGAACTGACGTGTTTCAACTGTGGTGCTGGCGAAGATTATGCAATACACCATGGACTGCCGGAAGAGCGAACAAATCAGTCTTAGGAGAAATACTACCAAATGCTCCTTAGAAGTGAAGATGGTGAGACTTCAGCTCGCTTACTTTTGACACGTCATCAGGAAAGACAAATTGCTAGAAAACGACATCATGGTTGGTAAAGCAGACGATCAGAGCAAACGAGGAAAACCTTGAATGAGATGGATGAACACAGTAGCCTCAACAATGTTCTCAAACAAAGATCATGGAGATGGCGCAGGACTGCACAACATTTTACTCTGATATACATGAGGTCTTCGTAAGTCAGAGCCAACTTGATGGCAACTAACAACAACAACAACAAAGTCACGTCTGTGTGGTAGTTGAACAAATATGCAGGAGTCAGGGGCTCTGGTCCTTCCTGTGCGTTACAAGCCCCACTGGACTTGGACCCACCACTGTCATCTCCATGGCACTTCATGCTGCAGCCACGTTACATGAGCCAAGCCTTATCTCAGGTGGAAATCCCATCATTCAGCGGGCCACAGAATAAGGAATGTGTACTGAGCTCAGGATCTCTGCAGCAGTTCAGAAATATCTCCTGAGTTTAAACGGCATTGAGAGATGGTGCTGTATCACAATGGCACCTTTGTCAACATACATGTTCTGACTCACCAAAAGATGTCACAGCACAGAGCTTTACAAAATTTTCTCCTGTTACGTGGGTTTCAATTTAGGAGGTAATCTGAAATCAGAGCTTAAAGGAAGCCTCAAGAGCATCAAAATTTGTATTTATTGCCCAGTTATCTTACAAGATAACTTTCTTGGAAGAAAGGCCTGGCAATCTACTTCTAAAAAATCAGTCACTGAAAACCCTATGGAGCACGGTTTTACTCTGACACATGTGGGGTCGCCATGAGTCAGAGATGACTTGACAGTAACTTTTTTTTTTTTTTTTGTCTTACAAGAAAATAAAGTTGTGACTCTTGGATACAATCATAATGAAATCTATATACAGTAGACACACTTCTAAATATAATCCTCTTAAATATACTCTCTAGATTGCTGCTTCTTAGCACAAACATTTACATCATGTTGACTACACATCACTCATCCTCACTGGGGTTGTGGCGGCATCACCTTCACTAACAAGCGTTTTATGTGGAATCCCTTGGAAGTTTGTGTCAGAACATTCATTACTTCAAGCTATTCTGGATTTCCCACATTGTTTTACATTCTGTCATTGATTTTTTAAGCCAATGCTTTAATTTCCCTATTCTTAAATATTGCTAAAACTCCCCGTTAGAAAATATGTAATTTGAAACGTTTATACTTAAACTTGTAAGTTATCTGACATTTTGAAACTCCAAAATTTTTGTATTACCAGGAAACTCACAACAGAGGGAATGACAAATACTAATATTGTATTTCTAAATAAAACGTATGACACTAAGTGTCACAGGCCAGGAAATTCTCTTGTGTGAAAAATGTTTTTGTTTAATCAAAACCTTTAAAATATGCATAGATACACACACACAGAGACACACCCACAGCCCTCCCCATCCCGTCTCATCCCATCTGGGCGTGTAATGGACACTCCAGGAAGCATGCTGTGGTAACCTTGTATGCTCACCTAGCCCCTGGAATGAACAAGGAAGCTGAAGAGTTGTTCTCCAAGAAAGCTAGGACCCATGATGAAAGGCACTGTCTCATCCCAGCCAAAGTATTTATCCTTCCATCGGGGAAGCATTTGGGGCAGTATAAAAAATACTAATCATTGTGGTGCGATGGTTAAACATTCGACTGTTAACCACAGGGTCAGTGGTTCAAATCCACCAGCTGCTCTGTGGGCAAAAGACCTGGCAATCTGCTCCTGTAAAGATTACAGCCAAGAAAATGCCACAGGGCAATTCTACTCTGTCCTATGGGGTCACTATGAGTTGGAATCAACTTGACGGCATACAACAACAGCAACACATTGTAAACCTTAAAAATACAAACTACAGTATTTTATGTCTTTTCCCATACATGAGCAATCACTTTTGAAGACATTTTCACCTGCACCTCAGCTCCTTATTCCTTAACAATATTCCTTAAAATAAGGGATATGCATCCTAATGGGGCTCTGTTGTCAGATACTTGGTCAACAGAGATAGAAACTAACTAGGAGAATTGAATCTAATGATCTAGGTTTGTCAAACTATTGGGTCCCAGTTTGCGGCCATGATTAAATTCTCTAGTCTCAACTTTCCTCCACGTAAAATGAGTTGTCTCATAAACAGCAACTGAGAGATAATGAGAAGGAAACTCAATTAACATTTGAGACCATTATTATTAAACTTTTATTTCTACTTATTTGTATTTCATTCTCAATTAATATGATGAAACACAGGGACAGACATGCTTGTCAACTACATGGCAGTGAATTTCTTTCCCCCGCTACACGAGTCAATGAAAAGGTTACAATAATGCTTCATGAATCACATTTCATTAAGATAAGTAAAGGGCCTTATGCTTATTCTTTGTGTCTGAGTGCAGGAAAAAAAAAAAAATATTAAAAAGTTTATATTTGGTTATGTGAGCTTCATAATTAGAAATGATACATATGCCATAATCTTGCTTAAAAATTATGGTCTATGCTGATGGGAATGCAAAATGATACAACCATTTTGAAAAATGATATGGTGCTTCCTTAGAAAGCTAGAAATAGAAAAACCATATGATCCAGAAATCCCACTCCTAGGAATATATCCTAGAGAAATAAGAGCCGTCACACGAACAGACATATAGACATATGCACGCCCATATTCATAGCAGCACTGTTCACAGTAGCAAAAAGATGGAAACAACCTAGATGCCCATCAACAGATGAATGGATAAACAAACTATGGTACATACACACAATGAGTACTACACAATGATAAAGAACAATGATGAATCTGCGAGGCATCTCGTAATATGGATGAATCTGGAGGGCATCATGCTGAGTGAAATAAGTCAATCACAAAAGGACAAATATTATATGAGACCACTACTGTAAAAATTCATGAAACACACACAAAGAAACCATCTTTGATGCTTACGAGGGAGGGGAGGGATGGGGATGGAAAAACACTAAATAGATAATAGATAAGTGGTAACTTCGGAGAAGGGTAAGACAGTACACAATACTGGGGAAGCCAGTACAACCTGTACAAGGCAACGTCATGGAAGCACCACAGACACATCCATACTCCTTGAGAGACCGATTTACTGGGCTGAGGCTGTGGGGACCATGGTCTCCAGGAACATCTAGCTTAAATGGCATAACATAGTTTAAAAAGAAAATGTTCCACATTCTACTTTGGTGAGTACCATCTGGGGTCTTAAAAGCCTGTGAGCAGCCACCTAAGATACTCCACTGGTCTCACCCCTTTGGGAATAAGCAAGAATGAAGAAAACTAAAGATAAAAGGGAAAGATTAGTCCAAAGGACTAACGGACTTCACCAGACTGAGTCCAGTACAACAAGATGGTGCCTGGCTACCACCACTGACTGCTCTGACAGGGATCATAATAGAGGATCCCAGATAGAGCTGGAGAAAAATGTAGAAAAAACTCTGACTCACAAAAAAAAAGACCAGACTTACTGGCCTGACAGAGACTGGAGAAACCTGAGAGTATGGCCCCTGGATACTCTGTTAGTTCAGTAATGAAGTCACTCCTGAGGTTCACCCTTCAGCCGAAGATTAGACAGGCCCATAAAACAAAACGAGACTAAAGAGGCACACCAGCCCAGGGGCAAGGACAAAAAGGCAGGAGGGGACAGGAAAGCTGGTAATAGGGAACCCAAGGTCGAGAAGGGAAAGTGTTGACATGTTGTGGGGTTGTTAACCAATGTCATAAAACAATACGTGTATTAACTGTTTAATGAAAAGCTAGTTTGTTCTGTAAACCTTCATCTAAAGTATGATAAAAAAATATATATATTTATTGAATTAATAACTGAAAAAAAAATTACAGTCTAACAATATATTCCACCATGCGTCTGTCAGTCTGTCTTACTGTGGTGGCTTGCATGTTGCTGTGATGCTGGAAACTAGGCCACCAGTATTTCAAATACCATCAGGGTCACCCATGGTGGACAGGTTTCAGTGAAGCTTCCAGACTAAGACACACTAGGAGGAAGGACCTGGCAGTCTACTTGTGAAAAAACTGGCCAGTGAATAGCAGCAGAACACTGTCTAATACAGTGCTGGGAGATGAGCTCCTCAGGTTGGAAGGCACTCAAAATACACCTGGGGAAGAGCTGCTTCCTCAAAGTAGAAATAACAATTGTGAGGATGGCGCAGGACCAGGCACTGTTTCATTCTGTTGTACAGTGGGTCGCTATGAGTCGGAGCCAACTTGATGGCACCTAACAACAACAACGCTATATTAATGATTATTTCGGAAGAGTGGTCATCGACTAATTACATAAGTTCAGAAAGAGTTAACATACAACAATTCCAAATGGGTAACAAAATCATTAAGATTATGTCATAATCAATATTCAGAAATTCAAAGAAACACAGAGCCCAGAAGAATCCTCTAGGTTACCCAGCTCATGTCTTATATCTCACAACCATGAACATGGAGGTTCTCAGAAATTGAGTGATTTTTAATAAGGTCATATATCCAAGACTTTGCAAATGATGGATTAGAACCAACCTCTTGCCTCCCTTCTGGTGTTTGTTCCATTAAAGTGCACGGCCCTGTTACTTTTCACATTTGGCATTTCTCTGCAGTATAAATTACAGATCGTATTAGTAAATTTACAAAAAGTGGCATAAATCTCAATTGCCAACACTTACTCATTCCATTTAATCAGTGTATATATACTGAGTGTCTAGTCTTTTTCAGAAACTGGCTTAGCACTGGGGACACTAAGATTAATGAGATACTCTCAATGATTTACAGCCCAGAGGGAGAGGACAAGAGACAAACAGATCATTATAAAGCATTAAAGTTAGTGCAGTGATGGAGATGTCCACTGGGTATTAAGGGAGCAAAGCAGCATAATGAGGGTGACAACACAGAGCATTTACAGGTGCCAGAAAAGACGTTATAAGAGGGGGACACCTGAACTGAGCCTTAACTGACGGGAACTTGATCAAATGGGACTGAAGGAGAAGGAGAGTGTCTCCAGCACAGGAGGCCATGTGAGCAAGGCTTAGCATGCGAAGCAGCACAGGGTGTGTAACTCCAATCAGGCTGGTAATGAGAATACTGCAGGCTCAAGCTCATAGACTGGTAAGAGACAAAGCTGGGCTGGTAGGCAGCCTGACCATGGAGGGCCTGATGTCAACAAGCTTGGACTCTGTTCTTTGGGCAATGGCTGCCACGAAACCGTTTTAATCCCGGGAATTTTGTGGTTGGATTTTTATAGATGAATTTTATAGCAGTGGAATACAAATTTAAGAGAAAGACTAAAGACAGGAAGCCAATGAGAAATATAAGAATCCACTTAATAGATAATACATCACCTGACCAGAGGCAGTGGTGGGATTAAAAATAGAAAGAGGGACGTGAACTGATTAGACGAACTTTTTTTTTTTTGCCATACAAAAATTTATATATACATTCTTATGTGACTCTAATTGCTCTCCCCATACTGTGACAGTACACTCCTTTCCACCCCTGATTCCCCATGTACATTCAATCAGCTCCTAACCCTCTCTGCCTTCCCATCTCACCTCCGGACAGAAGCTGCCCGTTTAGTCTCTTGTATCTACTTGAGCTAAGAGGCACACTCTTCACGAGTATCACTTTAGGTCCAACTGTCCAGTCCAATCCATGTCTGAAGAGTTGGCCTCGGAAATTGTTTTAGTTCTGGGCTGACAGAGATCCAGGGGCCATGCTTTCCAGGCTTCCTCTACTCTCCTTCAGACCATTAAGTCTACTCTTTTTACTAGAATTTGAGTTCTGCACCCTACCATTCTCCTGCTCCATCCAGGACTCAAGGCTGTGTTCCCTGTCAGGGCGGTCACTGGTGGTAGCCGGACACCATCTAGTTCTGCTCTCAGGCTGATGAAGTCTCTGGTTTACGTGGCCCTTTCTGTCTCTTGGGCTAATACTTTCCTTGTGCCTTTGGTGTTCTTCATTCTCCTTTACTCCAGGTGGTTGGGACAAATTGATGCATCTTAGATGGCTGCTTGAAAGCTTTTAAGACCTCAGACATCACTCACCAAAGTAGAATGCAGAACATCTTCATAATAAGCTTTGTTATGCCAATTGACCTAGATGTCCCCCGAAAGCATGGTCTCCAGACCTCTATCCCTGCTACTCTGTCCCTCAAAGTTTATGACTGTATTCAGGAAACTTCTTAGCTTTGGTTTACTCCAGCTGTGCTGACTTCCCCTGTAGTGTATGCTGTCCTTCTGTTGACCTAAGATAATTCTTATTTATTATCTAGTTAGTAAATAATCCTACCCTGCCTTCCCACCCTTGTAACCATCAAAGAATGTTTTCTTCTGTGTTTAAACCTTTTATTAAGTTCTTATAATAGTGGTCTTATACAATATTTGTCTTTCTGTGACTGACTAAATTCACTCAGCATAATGACCTCCAGCTTCCTCCATGTTATGTTTCACGACTTCATCATTGTTCTTTATCGTGGGGTAGTATTCCACTGTGTGGATATACCACAATTTGTTTATCCATTCGTCCACTGATGGGCACCTAGGTTGTTTCCATCTTTCTGCTATTGTGAACAGTGCTGCAATGAACATGGGTGTGCATATATATCTATTCGTGTGATGGCTCTTATTTGTCTAGGATATATTCCAAGGAGTGGGATAGCTGAATCGTATGGTACCTCTATTTCCAGCTTTTTAAGGAAGCGCCAAACTGATTTCCAAAGTGGATGTACCATTTTACATTCCCAACAACAGTATATAAGTGTTCCAGGCTCTCCACAACCTCTCCAGCATTTATTATTTTGTGTTTTTTGGATTAATGCTAGCCTTGTTGGGGTGAGATGATATCTCATTGTAGTTTTGATCTACATTTCTCTAATGGCTGATGATCATGAGCATTTCTTCATGTGTCTGTTAGCTGCCTGAATATCTTCTTTGGCGAACTGCCTGCTCATATCCTTTGCCCATTTTTTAATAGGGTTATTTGTCTTTTTGTTGTTGTGGTTTTGCAGTATCTTACAGATTTTAGAGATTAGATGCTGATTGGATTTCTGGTAACCAAAATTTTTTTCCCAGTCTGTAGGCTGTCTTTTGACTCTTTTGGTGAAGTCTTTCGATGAGCATAAGGTGTTTGATTTTTAGGAGCTCCCATTTATCTAGTCTCTATTCTGGTGCTCGTACATTGTTACTTATGGTTTGTATTGTGTTTATGCCATGTATTACGGCTCCTAGCATTGTCCTTATTTTTTCTTCCATGATCTTTATTGTTTTTGATTTCATATTTAAGTCCTTGATCCATTTTGAGTTAGTTTTTGTGCATTGTGTGAGGTATGGGTCTTGTTTCAGTTTTTTGCAGATGGATATCCAGTTATGCCAGCACCATTTGTTAAAGAGACTCTTTTCCCCAATTAACAGACTTTGGGCCTTTGTCAACTATCAGCTCTCACAGGTAGATGAAATTAGGTCTGGATTCTCAATTCTGTTCCATTGATGTATATATCTATATATTGTAACAGTGCCAGGCTGCTTTGACTACCGTGGTGGTGTAATATGTTCTAAAATCAGGTACTGTGAGACCTCCCACTTTGTTCTTCTTGAGTAATGCTTTACTGATTTGGGGCCTCTTCCCTTTCCATATGAAGTTGGTGATTTGTTTCTCCATCTTACTGAAAAATGCCTGTGGAATTTGGATGGGGATTTCATTGTTATCTGTTGATCGCTTTGGCTAGAATTGACATTTTCACAATG
>NW_004443938.1:8507730-8510070 GCF_000243295.1 Trichechus manatus latirostris | reverse complement strand
GGACTTTGTCAAATGCCTTTTCTGCATCGATTGATAAGATCATGTGGTTCTTGTCTTTTGTTTTATTTATGTGATGGATTACATTGATTGTTTTTCTAACTTTGAACCATCCCTGCATACCTGGTATAAATCCCACTTGATCATGGTGAATTTTTTTTTTCATTTATACATAGCTTTATCAGTTATTTCCTAAATATACAAAAATAAAAAGCTGAAACAATGAATTTTTTAGTATATGTCCCAAATACTGCATGGTATCCAGTGTTTCATCTGCCAACCCTAGCCGTAATGTACTATTTATCATCACTGAAGGAATAGGAACTTCAATGACTTAGGTAAAAATAAATTTTCATATTAACTTCTTTCCACATTGTGAAAATGTTAGTCTCTCTTTTCCAATTCTAAAGAATGCTGTACAAACTTAGAAGAATGCATCTATTTAAACATTTAGCAGCAAAAAAGGTTTGATTTTAAAAGCTTCTGATGTTTTAAAAAGTACTTTATAAAATACATGAATTAGAAGTTATGTATTACTGCAAATAGCACAACATAATAAAAACAATAGAAATGTTTGGCTTTACCCTTCAGCCAATCAAAAATCTCCTTTTCTGCCTAAAAGGATTAAAATGTAGGCGACTGTGGATAATCACCAGAACCCTTCATTTTCTCGATGTCTTCATCAGTTTCTGGACTGCTCACTGTGGATGCTTTTTCTTGGTTACTACTATCAGTTTTAGATTGTTTGTTTTGTATCTCCAGCAGCTGTGATTTCTTGAATTGTCATCCATCACCCATGTCTAATGCTTTACGGTTAATTATTTGCTGGGTACAAGCTTGACTAGATTCAGGAACGTCAGTGTATTCTACCATTAAGGTCACTTTGTCTACCACATCAAGATGGTGGTTGGCATTACAGCAACTTTTAGAAATGTGCCTATTTTTCAAAGAGATAACACATGAATGAAGAAATTCAGAATCTGGAAATAAGGTCTGTAAAGCTCAACAAAGAGAAGTGTTCTCCTGAGGTTCCTCTGGGACATTCTTCTCTCCTGCTACTTGGATCTGTGCTTGTTTTCTTTTTTTAATTTCTTGTTTTAATCTGTTTACATCTTCCAGTAGTTTCTCTACTGCTCTCTCACTGTGTTCCACTTTTTTGCATATACTCCTTAATTCCTCTTGTAATGAAGCATACATTTCATTTATCTTATGTACCTCCTTTAAAGATCCATCTGCTTTAAAAAATTCAGAGCTATGTGTTTTTACTGCTCGGTTAAAACCAGTGGACATACAGGAACCTGACACAGTTTTATAACCCGGTTGTTCAGACATGCCCAGATTGGCGACCACTAAAGGTACCCTATGAAAAAGTCCTTCTTGAGATTTATGTAAGGCATGCTCCAATCGATGAGTAGAGCAGCTTTCTGTTGTTATACTTGGTGTTAGTAGCAGAAAAAGAAGTTCCTGGTTTGAAAGATACTTCCTTAAGTTTTTGTGAAGCAGTCTCTCTCTGAACGTCATAATCTGATCTGAATGACGTCGGAATTTGTACCAACCTACCACGTTCTTTTTCACATGATAATATTTTCTTCAGTGCTTGCTCATTTACTTCACCTAAAGAATTGTAAAAGCCAAAAAACTGATAGCATGGAATATATTTCTGAATTTCAATCATATAAACAACTTCAACATCATCCATTTGGGAGTCAGTAATGCTATTCTTGGCTTCAGCTTTCACTTCTCCAAGGAGAAAACCTTCCTTTTGAGGCTGAAGCAGGTCGGCTTTTTGTGTCCCTTGTCTCTTCAGCTTCTGCTTCCTATGGCCTCTCAGCCCTCAGGCCTCACGCCCGCATCTGCCCTGCTGCGGCAAGTGTTCCAAAGCTCAGTAGCTCCACTGGTATAAGTGCCCGGAAGCACCCCACTCCGCCAGAAAGCCTCGTGCACACAGACACTCAGCTCTCTCACTCCGTGGGTCGGTAAGCCTAGCTCCACCAATAAGTGCCCGGAGGCACCCCACTCCGCCAGGAAGCCTCCTGCTCACAAGCATTCAGCTCTCTCGCTCTGTGGGTCGGCTCCAGTGCTGTCTCGCACTGGTCTCCTGGTTCTGCTGCTGTTGGTTCTCTGCTGCTGCTGCTTCTCTGCTGCTGTAGATCCTCTGCTGCTGCTGGTCCTCTGTCACTGCCGCTCGTCTATCCATTCACAGTTTTAAAACTGCTTCCACATTTTAGGTATCTGTTAGAGCAGCACCCCACTCTCTTGGTACCAAATTCTGTCTTAGTCATCTAGTGCTGCTACAACAGAAATATCACAAGTGGATGGCTTTAACAAGGAGAAATCTAATTC
>NW_004443938.1:8488235-8504377 GCF_000243295.1 Trichechus manatus latirostris | reverse complement strand
CTTACTGTGTCCTAGCTTCTTGTTTTGTTTTGATATGCCCAAATAGGCTGCTCATATGAGCTAGTTTGATTATTGGCAACTTTGAAGCTCTAATGTCCTGTCACCAGGTGGTTAGATCTGTTACTAGGTATGTGAGCTAAGGAGTCCGCCCACTCCTCCTGTACAGATTTAGCTCAAGTGCTCAGATAGATAGCCACCAAGTGTGTGGTGTAGGCTCTCACTTACAGTCCTAGACAGGCATGGGTGATTGTAGGCACAGGCATCTGGCTGTAGCAGGGGGACACACTCTGAGCAAGGCAGGAGTCTGAGAGCTGTCCCGAGTGTCCAGGAGGAAGGGGTGTCCCTGTTCTCTAGAGCACAAAGGTGGGTGGGTTTTGTAGCTGGATTATGAGCACCTAATGCTGTTGGCTGTAAGGACTGGGAGGCACCTCTTATTCAGGGGCCCCACAGCAGGTGACTACGTGATGTGGGTGGAGCCACCAGTCCTCAGGCTCCTGATGTGGGTAGGTGAAGACTCTGCTTAATGGGCAGAGCAGTGTCAAATGTCAAGAACCTGCCACTTCACAGCTGAAACAGCTGAACTTAGAGTTCCGGTATATACCCTGTTGTACTGTGGTAATGAGGGCCTACACTGTTGAGATAGGCCCACACCAGACTATGCAGGGGGAAAGGCACTGAAAGTCTGTAGATCCCTTATGCCTGTGTCTAGGCAAAGGAGGTGTGCCTACCCTGGGTTCCTGGCTTAGGGGAGCCTGCAGTTTTTTTTTCCCGTTTGTTAATTTGTTCGCTCTCCAAGGTAGGCGGAATGGCTCTGGTCATGTGACGGATCCTACTTCTGGCCCAGGGGACTCAGCAATTGCTGAAGCCAGTCCCGGACTCAATGCAGAGCAGGGAGCAGGGAGATAATGGGAGAGAGGTTTTCCCCTAAGAGGGGTGTTTTTGATCTACACGGTAAGCCGTATACAAGTATCTATCTTTCACCGATGAGGGCTGCTTCTCACTGGTTCTCGGTGGCTGTGTAGACTCTCAGCGGCTGGGTCTCTCCCCGTGCAGAAAACATGCCTCACAAGCAAGGCCCCTTGCCTCCCTCACTGCTCACCCTGGAGCTGATCAGGCCTGAAGGGCTCAGGCTCTCGCTGGGTCAGGTCACTGCTTCCAAACTGTCTCTCCCTCCCCTGCCACTCAGTCTGGTTCCCCAACTCTGCCTTTGATGTTCAGGGCTCCCAGACTGCCATATATAATTGACTCGTTTTTTCAGGTCTTCGTTGTAAGAGGGTCCACCGGAAGCATCTGACTACTCTGCCATCTTGGACCTGCCCCTCTGATTTCACAAACTCTTGGTCACTGAGTTTGTAATTGGTTGAATGCAGAGGCTAAGGTAGAAGGGAGACTCTAATATGGAAGACTGGGTAAACGTGGCCTCTCCAAGTGAGAGAGAAGCGACTGATTTAGGACAACGATGAAGACTCTGGCTGAAGCTGACATGTCTGTGTGCTAGCCAGGTGAAGGGATCCAGGAGGCAGGTACACGAGCTGGAACAAGGGGAGAAGCTGGCTTGGAGAACATCAGTGCATCTGTGATGTTCTGGAATTATGACTGTGGCTGGAAACTGCCTAAGAGAAGTATGTCAGACGAGGAAGAGGTGTCCAGAAAATGCACACAAAATAAATAGCAGGAGGAACATGAAGAGAAGTAATAACTGAGCATTATCAATAAAATCTTAAACCAGGAATGTAAGACTCAAGTGCCCCAGAATGTCACAGCAGGTCATTAAAGTCAAAAGTTCCTTCAAGAGAAGCCAGGGGCAAGAAATCCTTAGAAATATTTGAAAAAACAAAACAGACATTTAAAATGCAATCTAAGGACTGATTAACCAGTTGGGGCATCTTTGACTCTCATCACTTTGCCCAGTCTGAGTGAGAAACTGACCAGTCTGAAACCATTCCCTCCTCCCGAGTGAAAACACACCTAGAAGACAAGCCAGGTGTCCGGTATCTGGCCCTGAGAGCCTTCCATCATCCAGAGACTATCTCCTCAAACGACCCTGTTATCCTCCAATGGAGTCACTGTGGGGCCCCAAGGAAGGCCCTGCATTTGGAAGAAGTCGGAGGACGTACACCAGCCCTGCTCCTGCCTCAGAGAAGCGCCAGCTGCCACAGAGCCTATGAGGTGCCCCCATCTCTAGGGCTGAGAGTAGGGGAAAAGATAAAAGGGTTTCTATTTTGACATTCAAGTGCCTACAACTACACTTCTGTTGAAAAGCCTGGGTATCAGAAGTGATTAATTTGGGCCCACTCAAGTGAAGGAGACAATTAGGGGCACAGCAGGGGCTGAGAGCCACACATTCTCCCCTTCCATACCTGGACCCAGCCAGAATGGCTTAGTGGATGAGAACATAGGCTCTGAGCAGGCCCAGGCCAACTTGGGCTCCTCTTCCAGCTTTGCCACTCACCAGCTGAGTGACCTCGGGAAAGCTGTTCTGAGGCCAAGTCTCACCATCTATAAAATGGACATAATAAAGGTACCTAAATGATGGCTGATAAATATTCACTAACTATGTGGCAGTACTCTTGTTTTATTGTATTAGTTTAGTTCAGCTTACTTACTAACCCAAAAAACCTACTGCCATCAAGTTGATTCCAACTCACAGTGATCTTACAGGACAGAGCAGAACTGCCCCAGAGGGTTTCCAAGGCTGTAATCCTTACAGAAGCAGACTGACACATCTTTCTCCCAAGGAGCCGCTGGTGGGTTCAAACCACTGACCTTCTGGTTAGCAGCTAAGCACTTAACCACTGCACCACCAGGGCTTCTTACTGGGAAGGGCAATTCTAGAGCAGGATCCCTGGTGGGGCAACAGTCAAGTGCTGGACTTCGAACCAAAAGGTCGCCAGTTTGAACCCACCAACAGCTCCGTGGTGGAAAAGACCTGGCAATCTGCTCCCATAAAGATTACAGCCCAGGAAACTCTATGGGGCAGTTCTACTCTGTCTTACAGGGTCACTATGAGTTGGAATCAACTCAATGACACATAACAACAACAATTCTAGAACAAAAAGCCAAAAACCTAGGTGTCATCCTCGATTCCTCACTTATCTAGTCAATCAACAAGTCCTACTTGCCTCCCTAGTAAGTCCTGACTTCACCCATTTGTCCATCTCTGCAGTCCCCACTGAGTTACAGGCATCACTTTCCACCTGGACTATTGCCACAGCTTCCTACCATTCCCATTACCACTCTTTGTTGGGAGAAGACAGCAACCTGAGAGGTCCTTTACATTTTGATTCAGAGTAGACCATGCCCCTGCTTCAAGTCTTTCAGCTGTTTCCCACTGCTCCTAGATTACATGCCAACTCTTTACCACGGTCCCGGGGCATACGTAGTCTGGGCCCAGACAAACTTCATCCTTTTGGCATTCAAATCTCAGCTCAAACATCACTTCTGTGAGGCCCTCCGTGAGCACCTGATCTAAATTTACACCACACACAGTATCGTGTTACCCGTCGGACTGCCCTGCTCTGTTTTTTTCATGACACTTATCATGATCCAAGATTCCTATTTATCTGCTGATTGCTTCTACCATTTCCCACCTGTCTTCAGGCCCTATGAAAGCAGGAACCTATATTCCCAGAGCTTGGTCTTCAAATATTGGTCAAACAAAAACATCCAAGGCTATGCTTCAAGATCTAGATGAGGCATCTTCACACACATGTGTAACATAATAAGCACAGGGGTTACACAGAGATGTTGTAGATTTTTAGCAGATGCTGTACTTTAAGTATTTCTTGCTCTGTCATTGCAGGTTGAGGTAAAGAATAAACAGAAAAAAGTGCAACTAAACGAAGGCCAGCAGCAACGGAGTCTAGCATCATTTAGCTCATGCTATATGGGACTTCTTTGTGGTTATCATAACGTATGTGTGCAGTCCTCCTGGAAACAAAATGCACCTGCAGAATAGACTGACTCACACACACTGAAATAGTAATTTTGTAACAGCACAGTCATTTTAATCAATAAATAGCCGATCTAACACATCAGTCCCTGAAAGCCCTCTTGCTTCCTACTTTTCTGAAAAAATGGGCGACATTAATCAGGAACAATATTCTCCCAATTTACTTACCTCTACATTGATGCTATCTGCCTAAATAGAAGAGATATCCTTCCCTCTGCCCAGGCTTAATCTCTGCACTTTTCCTTGGATCTTGTTCTCTACTATCTCCTTTATGAATTATCTCATCTCTCACATATGTGTCTTTGAGTGTCCACGTGGGCTGGGAAGAGGGTCAGAACATTACCTAGGAGCTTCTAGGCCTTTAGTGCACCATGCTGAAGAAGCTAAATTTTCCACAAAAATCCATATTATTAGTTATTCCTCATTTTGATTTCCTGCCTAATGTTAAATAACTCAGGTTTCACTATATATGCTTATATACTAAAAACCAAAAAATCCATTGCCATAAAGTCAATTCCGACTCATAGCGATCCTATAAGACAGAGTAGAACTGCCCCATAGGGTTACCAAGGAGCACCTCGTGGAGTCGAACTGTCAACCTTTGGGTTACCAGCCGTAGCTCTTAACCCCTATACCATCAGGGCTTCCTGCTTATATACCACTGCAGAATTAACACTTAACACTCATGAAAAAGAATCCATAGCCATACACAACACATCCAAGGCTTTCACAAGAAGATTTGAAACTAAGCTCTGACATTAATTTGCTTTGTGATCCAAAATAAGCCACTTAACCTCCCTTGCTTCAATGTTTTCATCTGTAGAATGAGGATAATGGAATGGCACACTTGTCGAAGCTTCCAAATTACTCGGCTGATGGGCCTTATGTAGACAGTCATCTTTAACTCTTATAAAAATAAACCCTATCACCACATGGAGTGACTGAAACATTTTCCTGGGGGGAGATATCAGTTTTTACAGTATTTGGGTCACTAAAATATTCCTTTCAGAGTATCCTTATTTAAGGACAAAAATGTCCTACCTGAGACAGAAAAAGATTATGAATTCTATTAACGGAAAAACATTAAGGCCTTATAGTTAAAAGTATTTTGTAAAAATCATACTAGGGCTTTTAGTAAAGTCCATCAGGAAACCATGAATTACGATTTTAACACACAGACGTATGTTACCAGTTGACATCCAGTTGACTCTGACTCATGGTGATTCCATGTGCACCACAGTAGAACTGTGCTCCGTAGAGTGGTTGATTTTTTGGAAGCAGATCACCAGACCTATCTTCCGAGGCACTTCTGGGTGGACCTGAATCTCTAACCTTTGGTTAGCAGCCAAGACCTTAACCACCTGCACCATCCAGAGACTCAGACGTGTATTACTCGTCCATTATCTTAAAAATATTTATGGAATGCTATTGTGTTCCAGTGGCTGTGCAATGGTCCTCATAAAACTGTGCATTATCTAAAAATGAATAAATGAATAAGCACATTTTGGAGTTCTGCCCATGTCCAAGTATTTCTCCTTTGCATTTGTAATATCTGTAAAAAACCCATTGCCACTGAGTTGATTCCTATTCATAATGACCCTATAGGGCAGAGTAGAACTGCCACAGAGTTTCCAAGGAGTGCCTGGGCGATCTGAACTCCCAACCATTTGGTTAGCAGCCATAGCTCTTAACTACTGCGCCATTAGGGTTTCCAATATCTGTATGTCGAACTTTTTTTTTTAAAGGGGGTAAGTACATTCAACAAAAAGCAATAAAAATGTTTCATTGAAATTCTAATTGTCAGACATAAATACCATAAAATGTCTAAGAATTGTCCTTTAAATGCCCACATTTCTTAAACTCATCTCTATTAATTTTACTTACAAGTATTTCTTTCACCTTCTGGGTGCTTCATTTTCCATCTTTATAAGCTGATATATATTTAGAAAAATTCCAAAACAGAGAATCAACCCTGAGCCATAGGATCTGAATCACTCATTCAAATCACTCACTCAAGGGTGCAACCCTGCAAAATGAAACATGGGCTGACCCTAAGTGTTAAGGTCTCAAACCCATTACTCTTAGTGCATACAGCTTTTAACCAAGGCTCTCCAATGTGGGCACTACTTCTCTGGGTCTGGCAGAGCTGCCTGGGTTCCCATACCTAACCTATCTCAGGGCCAAGAGCTTATTTAGAGACCTTCCTGGACTCTCTTTCTGTAGCCTGTAGACTTTGAGGATTCTCTTGCATATGTATCTGTCTCCTTCCTTGAGTTTCATGCCACTTTCTTATTCTTCTACCTTTTAAACCCCCCCATTGCAAAGACCTTCCAACTAACCCCAGCTGTTCCTCTACTAAGTCGTTCTTCTCCTGCTCTTTGTCTTTTTGTTGTATATTTTTTTCTCTTTATTTCAGTGATTTGAATTAAATGAGTCATCCATACTTTTAGTAGTAACTCAAGTAATACTAATGTTTCCAATTTTTAATAGAAGTCATATTTCCTGCTCTACTAATCCCATTCCCCACCCCCAGTTAAAAATGGGGTTAGCATCCCTTCCATACTTTCCCCTTCTGCCCACAAACTTGTGAAATATATTCATTTACATATATTTCCTTTATACAAAAAAGAATATATAATATATATTATTCTGAATACTGATTGTTTATATCATGGATATTTGTAAGCCAATCTTCTTTTTAACGGCTACTTCTTAGTAAGGATAGTCCATACTTTATTCTACCATTTCATTATTGATAGATGTTTAGATTGAACAGTTCGCTACTATGAGCAATAGTCCTGCTTAAACTCCTTTCAACATGTCACCTTTACGTTCCAGTACTTTTATTCCTGGTGGATAAATTCCCAAAGTAAGACTGCTGTTGAAGAAAACACACTTGTGAATTTTAACGATACCATGTGTTATGGATTGAACTGTGTCTCCCTCAAATGTCTGTTGGAATCCTAACCCCAAAACCTGTGGAAGTAATCCTGTACATAAACAGAGTTTTCTTTGTTATGTTAATGGGACATACCAGTATAGTGTGTGTCCTAAACCTAATCCCTTCTGAGTTATAAGGAGCAGCAAAGACAGAGACAAGCAAGGACAAATGGGGAAGTGCGACATGAAGCTGAGACATGAAGAATCTTCCCAGGAACCAAGGGATTCTGGGGTTATAGAAGCTGAGACAAGGGTCTTCCCTCAGAGTGGATAGAGAGAGCCTTTCCCTAGAGCTCTATCCTGACTTTCAACTTCCAGCCTCTTAAACTGTGAGAAAGTAAATTTCTATTCTTTAAAGCCACCCACTTGTGGTATTTCTGAGACCAGCAGCACTAGGAATATAAGACACCATGACATCACTATATCAAAAAAGTTGAAATAATTTATAATCCTACCAACATTATATGACAGCCCCTATTTTCCTAAAATCTCTTTTGCAGTGGATGTTATCAAATTGCTTTTTGTTTGTTTGCCAATCTGAGGCACACAAAAAATTAGTTCATTGTTTTCATACAAATTTCTTTGACTCCCAGTGAGATCACACATTTTCCTGTGTTTATTGGTTATTCATATTTTCCATCATATAAACTGCTTGTTCCGAGTACTTATGCAATATTTTAAGTGAATCCCCCCCAACATCTGTATTTTAGGGACATCAGTCTTCGTTTTATGCATCTCCTATTTTCTCCTAGTTTATTTTTCATCTTTCATTTTCATTTATCATGTCTTTCACCATACATAAAATTTTAATTTTAATTTAATTTAATCCATCTATGTTTTCTTTAAGGAGTCCTGGTTGTACACTGGTTAAGCGCTTGGCTGCTAACCAAAAAAAGGTCAGTGGTTCGAACCCACCCAGCAGCTTCCTGGTAGAAAAGACCTGGTGATCTGGTCCCATAAAGATTATAGCCAAGAAAACTCCATGGAGCAGTTCTACTCTGTCATATAGGGCCGCTATGGGTCCTAATCGACTGAAAGGCACACAACAACAACATGTTTTCTTTAGTGGCTACTAGGTCTCCTGTCCTGTCTCAGAAGGACTGTCATAGACCCAGGAGGAAAATGAGGCTGATACTCTCATATTGAAGGAACCCTGGTGGCTCAGTGATTAAGTGCTTGGCTGCTAACTGAAACATCAGTGGTTCAAACCCACCAGTCGCTCAGAGGGAGTAATATGTGGCAGTTGGCTTCCATAAAGATTTACAATCTTGGAAACCCAACAGGGTGGTTCTACTTTGTCCTATAGTGTCCCTATGAGTTGGGATGGACTCGAAGGCAATGGGTGTATCTCTCAGATTGCAGGCCCTGCACATACACCTACATCTGCCCTCATCTTCTCTCAGTCTTGGAGAAAGAGAGGTCTTCTGGTAGAAAGTGAATCATGTACTGCGTTCTTAATCTCTTCATTTCTTCAGGCAAAAGATTGCAAATGACCTCCAGATGATCAAATACAGTAAAATCTTTCCTCATCTTTCTTGCTCATACTATACAACATCTGACACTTCTGATCAGTTCATATTGTCTCCTTCTTTGTGTTCCCAAAGACCTCCTGGTTCTCTTCCTCTCTCTCCAACCAACAAGCACAACTTGGGTTCCCTAAAGGAGCCCTGCAGGCGCAGTGGTTAAGTGCTCAGCTGCTAACCAAAAGGTCGGCTACTCGAAACCACCAGTCATTCCAAGAGAGAAGGATGTGCTTTGTAAATGTAGTGCTCCTCAGTACTCCTCCTGGGCCTGTCCTGTATTTAATGTGTCCTTGCTGGTTGTCCACAACTCCTGGGATGTGACATTCAGTCTAGATGCTGAGGCACACAGACTTGACATAGAGGCATGGCTCTCCATCACAAGCCTAGATTTCTTAGCTTCAAGTCCATCTATATATGGGAGTAACATAGACCATATATCCCAAACTAAATGTGTGTGTCATCTTCATCACATATTTGATGTCTAAGAGAAGGGGCACTGCCACATACTAGTCACCCAAGCCATAGTTCTTACTGTCTTCATTGACTTCTCTTCAGCCCTACAATGATCATTATTTTACTTGGATCCACAATCAGTGCCCATGGAAGCAGCAGTCAAGAAATCAAATGACATATTGCATTAGGCAAATCTGTTGCAAAAGACCTCCATAAAGTGTTAAAAAGCAAAGATGTCGCTTTGAGGACTAAGGTGCGCCCAACCTAAGCCATAGTCTTTTCAATCACCATATATGCATGCAAAAGCTGGACCATGAATAAGGAAAACCAAAGAAGAATCGAAGCCTTTGAATTATAGTGTTGGTGAGAAATGTTGACTATACCCTGTACTACCAGAAGAACGAACAAATCTGTCTTGGAGGAAGGAAGTATAACCAGAATGCTCCTTTGAAGTTAGGATAATGACAAACTCCCTGAGGGACTGAATTGCTGGTCGGAGGGCTGTGGGGACCATGGTCTCAGGGAACATCTAGCTCAATTGGCATAACACAGTTTATGAAGAAAATGTTCTACATTCAACCTTGGTGAGTAGCGTCTGGGGTCTTAAAAGCCTGTGGGCAGCCATCTAAGATACTCCACTGGTCTCACCTCTTCAGGAGCAAGGGAGAATGAAGAAAACAAGATACAAGGGAAAGATTAGTCTAAAGGATTAATGGACCACAAATACCACAGCCTCCACCCGTTGAATCCAGTACAACTAGATGGTGCCTGGCTACCACCACTGACTGCTCTGACTGGGATCACAGAAGACGGTCCCGGACAGAGCTGGAGAAGAATGTAGAACAAAATTCTAACTCACAAAAAAGACCAGACTTACTGGCCTGACAGACTGGAGAAACCCAGAGGGTATGGCCCCGGACACCCTTATAGCTCAGTAATTAAGTCATTCCCGAGGTTCACTGTTCAGCCAAAGATTAGACAGCTTCATAAAACAAAACGAGACTAGTGGGGCACAACAGTCCAGGTATAAGGACTTGAAGGCAGGAGGGGACAGGAAAGCTAGTAACAGGGAACCCAAGGTTGAGAAGGGACAGTGTTGACATGTCTTGGCGTTGTTAACCATTGTCATAAAACAATATGCGTACTAACTGCTTAATGAGAAACTATTTGTTCTGCAAACCTCCATCTAAAGTACAAATAAAAAAAAAAAAAAAAGAAGTTAGGATAATGAGACTTCACCTCACTTACTTTGGACATGTTATCAGGAGGGACCAGTCCCTGAAGAAGGGCATCATGCTTGGTAAGGTAGAGAGGGTCAGCAAAAAAAAGGAAGACCCTCAAAGACATAGATTGATACAGTGGCCATAACAATGGTCTCAAAAATAGCAACAAATTGAGGATGGTGCAGGATGAGGCAATGTTTTGTTCTCTTATATGTGGGGTCACTCTGCGTCAGAACTGACTTGATGGCACCTGACTGACACATGGATGACATACTTCCCCTATTGTCCATCTCTGCTGCTACTTCTTCGGTTTTCATGCTAATTAGCTTTCTCCGGCCATTAAAACTATCTCCTAATATTGCATTATTCCAATTCATTCTGTACCCTCATGCAAAGTTTTTGTTTTATTTTAATAATGTAAAGCAGATTTTGTTAGACATCTACTTAATATGTGCCTCAGTGCTTATTTATATAGGTTCAAACAAAGTATTCACCATCTCTCTGTCGACTGTTGCACTGTGGTGGCTTGTGTGTTGTTATGATGCTGGAAGCTGTGCTGCTAGTATTTCAAATACCATCAAGGTTACACATGGTTGACAGGTTTCAGCAGAGATTCCAGACTAAGACAGATTAGGAAAAAGGACCTGATAATCTACTTAAGAAAAAAAAAAATTAGCCAGTGAAAACTTCAGGGATAGCAGCGTAACACTGTCTGATACAGTGCTGTAAGACAAGACCCTCAGGTTGGAATGCACTCAAAATGATTCGGGAAGAGTAACCTCCTCTAAGTAGAGTCAAACTTAATGACATGCATGGACTAAAGTTTTCAGGACCTTCATTTGCCGATGTGGCATGACTCAAAATGAGAAGAAACAGCTGTAACTATCTACTGGTAATTAGAATGTGGAATGTATGAAGTATGAACCAAGGAAAATTGGAAGTCATCAAAAATGAAATGAATTGCTTCAAGATTGATATCCTAGGCATTAGTGAGCTGAAATAGACTGGTACTGGCCGTTTTGAACTGGAAAATCACATCAACTAGACCAACAAGCAACATTACGATAAACAGAAAAAAGATTGAAGTCGTAAAGGATTTTATTTTACTTGGATCAACAATCAACACTCACAGAAGCAGCAGTCAAGAAATCAAACGACGCATTGCATTGGGCAAATCTGCTGCAAAAGACCTATTTAAAGTGTTGAAAAGCAAAGATGTCACCTTGAAGACTAAGGTGCGCCTGACCTAAGCCATGGTGTTTTCAATCGCCACATATGCATGCAAAACCTGGACAATGAATTAAAAAACCAAAGAAGAATCTGTACCTTTGAATTACCAGTGTTGGCGAAGAGTATTGAATATTCCATGGACTGCCAAAAGAAGGAACAAATCTGTCTTGGAATAAGTACAGCTAGAATGCTTCTTAGAAGCAAGGATGGTGAGACTATGTCTCTCATACTTTGGACATGCTATCAGGAGGGATCAGTCCCTGGAAAAAGACACTGTGCTCAGTAGAGGGTCATTGAAAAAGAGGAAGATCCTCAATGAGATGGATTTACACAGTGGCTGCAACAGTGGGCTCAAGCATAACAGTGATTGTAAGGATGGTGCAGGACTGGGCAGTGTTTCATTTCTGTTGTACACAGGGTAGTTATGAGTCAGAACCAACTTGACAGCACCTAACAACAACAACATAGTCTACTATGCCGGGAATGACAAACTGATGAGGAACAGCATTGTATGCATCATCAAAAAGAACATTTCAAGATCTATCCTAAAGTACAACTCTGTCAATGATAGGATAATATCCGTATGTCCACAAGGAAGAACAGTTAATTCAACTATTATTCAAACTTACCCACCAATCACTAATACTAAAGATGAAGAAATTGAAGACTTTCACTACCTTCTGCAGTCTGAACTTGATCAAACATATAATCAAGACGTGACTGGAATGCAAAAGTTGGAAACAAAGAAGGATCAGTAGTTTGAAAATATGGTCTCAGTGATAGAAACAATGCTGAAGATGGCAGGAGAGAATTTTCTAAGACCAACAACTTATTCACTGGAAATATCTTTTTTCAACAACAAACAATGACTATACACGTGGACCTCGCCAGACAGAATACACAGGAATCAAATTGACTATATCTGTGGGAAGAGACGATGGAGAAGCTCAATATCACCAGTGAGAACAAGGCCGGGGCTGACTGCGGAGAAGACAAAGTGAAGTATTATAATGAAATGTGCAAAGACATGGAGTTAGAAAACCAAAAGGGAAGAACACACTCTGCATTTCTCATGCTGAAAGAACTGAAGAACTGAGGAAAAAATTCAAGCCTCAAGTTGCAATACTAAAGGATTCTATGGTCAAAAAGCATAATGTCCTACTCCAGGGACTGGTCCCTCTGGATAACATGTCCAAAGTACGTGAGATGAAGCCTTGCCATCCTTGCTTCTAAGGAGCATCCTGGCTGTACTTATTCCAAGACAGACCTGTTTGTTCTTCTGGAAGTCCATAATTCAAATGCATCAATTCGTCTTTGGTCTTCCTTATTCACTGCCTAGGGTCAAAAAAAAAAAAAATAGGAAGACCCTCAAGGAGATGGACTGACACAGTGCCTGCAACAATGGGCTCAAACATAGCAATGATTGTGAGGATGGTGCACGATCAGGCAGCATTTCTTTCTGTTGTACATAAGGTCACTATGAGTCGGAGCCAACTCGATGGCACCTAACAACAACAACATAGCAAAAAATTGAAGGATGCAGGAAGCCTGATCCAAGCCATGGTCTTTTCAATCACTTCATACATATGCAAAAGCTGGACAATGTGAATATACCATGGACTAACAGAAGAAGGAACAAATCTGTCTTGGAGGAATTAGAATGTTCCTCAGAAGCGAGGATGGTGAGACTTTATCTTGCTTACTTTGGACAGTTCAACAGGAGGGATCAATCTCTGGAGAAGGACATCATGCTTGGTAAAGTAAAGGGTCAGCAAAAAAGAGGAAGACCTTCAATGAGATTGACACAGTGGCTGCAACAATGGGCTTGAACATAGCAACAACTGTGAGGATGGTGCAGGACCAGGCAACATTTCGTTCTGCTATACATAAGGTCTCTATCGATCAGAATTTACTGGACAGCACTTAAGAACAACAACAACAAACACAGCATAATCTGTGCCCTCTAGGCCTGTGATACTCTATTCCCGCACAATGAAATAAGTTGCCTAGATCTCTTGCCTGTATGCCTTCAACTGATCTCCTTAGTGCCTCTTCTCTAGCCACTCTCCATTCAGTTTTGAATACTGTAGCTATAAAACATAAAAGTTGATTATGTCTCCTGCCTTGCTAAAACCTTCCTTGGTTTTGTAAGAAATTCCAATCCCCCTTTCAGGTTTACAGAGCCCTGGTGGCGCAGTGGTTAAGAGCTCAGCTGCTAACCAAAAGCTCAGTAGGTCAAACCTACCAGCTGCTCCTTGGAAACTCCACATGGCAGTCCTACTCTGTCCTATACGGTCGCTATGAGTTGGAATCAGCTCTATTGCAACGGTTATCAGGTTTGCATTGAAGCCAACTGTGGTTCAGTGGTAGAATTCTTGCCTTCCATGCAGGAGACCTGGATTTGATTTCCGGCCAGTGCTCCTATGCACAGCTACCACCTGTCCATCAGCGGAGACTTGCAGGGTGTGATGTTGAACAGGTTTCTGTTGAGCTTCCAGACAAAGATAGACTAGAAGAAAGGCCTGGTGTGCTACTTCCCAAAATCAACCATTGAAAATCCTGTGGATCACAACTGTCTGATCCTGTTGTACATGGGGTCACCGTGAATTGGGGATCGATGTGACGGCAGCTGACAGCAACGTCAGGTTTGCTGGACCATGAATGGCTCGAACCTTACGGGCTTCTTTAGCCTCATTTCTCACTCTGTGCCCTTTTTCCCTCTCTGCAGCAACGGTAACCTAACTTCTCCTTTCCCTACATGCAGCATTCTCTCTCATCTCTGAGTCTTTTCCGTATGCAGTTCCCTGGGCTCACACTGCCTTAAAACACAATGGGATGGAGAGTCCATCCCAGAAATTCTTGGACAGTCACACATTATTATTAATGCAAGTCACATCTAAAATAGCACGTGTCATGGTTTGAATCATGCCCCCCAAAAAATGTGTGTACCAATTTGGCTAGGCCATGATTCCTGGTACTGTGTGATTTTCCTGTATGTTGTAAACCTGCCTCTATGATGTTAATGAGGGAGGATGGATGGCAGTTGTGTTAATAAGGCAGGACCTGATCTACAAGACTGGGTTGTGTCCTGAGGCAATCTCTTGAGATATAAAAGACAGAAGTGAGCAGTGAGACGGGGGACTTCATACCATCAAGAAAGCAGTGCCAGGAGCAGAGCGTGTCCTTTTGGACTGGGGTCCCTGCGCAGAGAAGCTCCTAGTCCAGGGGAACATTGATGAGAAGGCCAACTGAGAGAAAAAGCCTTCGCCTGGAGCTGACACCCTGAATTTGGACTTTAGCCTACTTTGACTGTGAGGAAATAAATTTCTCTTCATTAAAACTATCCACTTGCGGTATTTGTTATGGCAGCACTAGATAACTAAGACAGCATGCTATCTGGAAACACTGGAAAACAAGCAAAAAAACTGCATATCACGAAGACAAAATGAACACTGTATTATGGCTACTGGTAGTGTGAATAAGGGCCAAGCTATAGATGCCGAAACTGAATTACCCACCATGAAAACTTCAGGATGAACTTGGAATCTCAAAGACATTGATGGATAACCATTTCTTTCCTTTGAAAAGTGTACTATTTCTTGTAAATTCTGAGTAAGAGGATAATTCAGACAGAAGATTTGACAGCCCACAGGGCATGTTAGTAACTAAAGATTTAGCATCAATTTGGCAGCTCAATTTCCCTCTTCCAAGTAAAAGTAAAAGTGGCAAAAATAAATGCCTTTCATTTCTAAGCATGACAATAAAGGTAAAACAAAACAGGAAAAACGATAGATTTGACTAGCCAAATCTTTCAAATTTCAGTATGGCAAAATACACACGTAAACATGCATACGCAAATTAAAAGATAAATGGTCAGCTGCAAAAATAATCATAACCAAAAAGACAGATTATATCATTAACCTATAAAGAGCTCTGATAAACCAATATGAAAAAGAGAAATTCCCAACTAAAAAATAAGCAAAGAATATGAACAGATAATTTAAGAGAAATAAAAGATGCCCAATAATGCAGGAAAAAAATTAGTAAAATAGAGAAAAACATACCAGTTTTACTTCTAAACTTGGCAAAAGAAAAAAAGGAAGATAAGACCTAGCATTGATCACAGGCACTCACATCCACTACTTGTGGAAATATAAAAACCAATTCAGGGGCACTACAGCAATACATGTCAACATTTTAAATATGTGTGTTCTTTGGGAAAGCAATTCAACTTATAGGAAGGTATCCAGAGGAAAGACTTGGACAAATAAATAAACTACTATTTAGCCACTAAAAGTAATAATCCCAAAACTAAATGTTAATCTGTTATTAAGTGGAAATATGTATGAAACAGAATATATGTAGGTATGTAGGTAGGTAGGTAGGTATGCATGTAGGCAGGCAGTCATCAGACAAGTAGACAGATAAACGGATGAGAGATAGATAGATAGACAGATAGGTAAATAGATATGATAGAATAAGCTTTTTTTTAATTAAAGATAAACCCACTGCCCCATAAGGTTTCCAAAGAGTAGTTGGTGGACTGGAACTGCTGACCTTTTGGTTAGCAGCCAAGGTCTTAACCACTGCACCACCAGGGCTCCATTTTATTAAAGACGTGTATTATAAAAAAAGTGTGTGTGTACATGTGAACTGCCAAAATGGTCTAGAAAGCTCCATAACAAAAACTTAAGAGTAGATATTTCTCAGAGATGGATGTGTGTGTGCCTTTAATTTTCCTTTTTATACTTTTTAAAACAGAGTATGAATATTTTTTATTAGATAACAATATTATTTTAAAAAATGCCTTTTTTGGGAAAC
>NW_004443938.1:8452142-8487879 GCF_000243295.1 Trichechus manatus latirostris | reverse complement strand
ATGTTAATATTATATATGATATATACACATACATGTATATATATCGAAAAGGAAAGAAAGTAGTTTTAAATTGTAAAATCTGATCACATTCTATTTGTTCATCATTCAGAAGATTTTTTTCAAATGGTTTCAGTGTAATAAAGCCTTAAATGTTTTGCTCTAAGCATTCTTGATTTGATTTTTCACACATAGTATATTTTAAGGGCTGTTCATTTGATTGCATTTGGTTCATTTAAACTCATCTCATCAAAATGCAAAATTCCTAAGAGCTATTTTATCTCCCAAAAACCATTTAAGTCTAATTTATGTCCTCTTTTTCTTAGAAAAAGGAAAATACATTTTGCCAAAAGCAAATGAACTTAAGCTCCCAAAGTTCAAGGCTGACAGAAGTAATTTAAATACCAGGAGGCTAAAAAGCATCGTGGCCTTCAGGTGTTACTCAAAGAGTTTCTCTACCCAAGCACAATTCCTGAATCAGTACTCTACAACACAGATGGAACCAATTTTTTCTAGCTTTTAGAACTGTATATACCATATTATTCTTTAACATAGAAATGATGGTGTCTGATTGCCTAGGAAACAAGCTGTTTCCAACCTTGGACAAACAAACAGCTGGGGACAAAGGGTTGGGTGTTCTCATGGAACATTCACAAGCAGTAGTGTGCAAACTTGCACTTACGTGGGGCAGACTGACAGAAATCACTTATCAGTATCAGAGGTTAGTTCAAAATAAGAACTTGCCAACTTCCGCCTACTAATGTGTCTTAGAATTGAATGGAGCAGCTACCAGCTACTTCTTCTTCCTACAGGGTGAGCCTGCATCTGGGTCTGGGACAGACCCAAATGAATTATAATTATCAATATTATCCTGCTATAACCATTAATAGTGCCTCCCTCTCACTCCCCAGGTGCCTCACTCCAGACAGTAATTTATACGGTCACCCTATGCTATAATACTATGAGTGACCTACACCCTGGTCCCAACACCACTTCCTATTTCTCAGTGTCTGTTGCTGGCCTGGAGCCCCTGGATAGTGCAAATGGTCAACACACTCGACTACCAACAGAAAGGTTGGCGGTTTGAACCCACCAGAGGCACCTCAGAAGAAAGTCCTGGTGGTCTGCTTCTAAAAGATAAGCCATTGAAAACCCTATGGAGCAACTCTACTCTGACACACTTGGGGCTGCCATGAGTCAGAATCAACTCAATTACAATGGTTTTTTTTTTGTTTTTTGTTTTGCTGCTGGCCTGGTTCGCTCAAGATCCCTCCTTGCTCGTCCCCAGCTGTGTGTTTGATCCTGCGGTTTGATCTCTGGCTTTGGGATCTGCTGAATAGATTCTGATCTTGCTTGCTCCTAACTCTGACTGGAGGTCCCTCATGAGCTGGGTTATACCAGAGGGCACTGAACTCTACATTCTCCTCGGCTCTCTTCCATTGGAGGAGCTCGTTGCCCTGAACCTATTTCCCATCTTACACTGGGAACCAAACCCCCTGTCCTCCTTGCCACTTCCCTCCCTCCCTTTCTCTAATCCTGGGAGTTCAATTCCACTAAATATGTTACTGAGGTTCAAGACTCTGACAATAAGCATGCTGATTCCTCTACATAGAATGTCCTTTCAAATCTTTTGTCTACCAAGCCAAGCAAGTTCTTAGCTATCCTTCAAGACCCAATTCAATCACCTCTTTCCTAGTGACTCCTAACCCTATAGTGGAGTATGTGTCCACTTCCTTCTCTGGGCAAAACCTACACACACATTCACACACTTACAGGCACACACATGCACTCACATGTCATTATTTGTCTTATATTGGAGTTATTGTTTCCATATCTTCTTTCCCTATTAGACTCTAAGCTCCTTGAGTGAAGGCCATATTTTATGTGTCTGTGTATACTCAGTACCTCCCTAGGCAGGTGACAGCACGTAATATATACTGCATAAGGGCTTGCTGAACTGACTAAGTATGGCCTATCTTTATTTTTAGACAATTTCCTCGGTATGATACACCTCCTTTTTACATATACTCAGATATATGTGAGGTAGGCTAAAGAGTTTGTGTGATGGTCAGTTGGGAGATTTTATACTTCCAGAGTCAGGAAAACTACCATGATCAAATGGTGTCATAGAAAGTTTGGAGTGACATCAAGGAGGCACTTGGAATTGGGAGCAATTTAGCTACTGCACAATCTAGCCTGGGTGAGAAGATCCTACAGTAGGATTGGGACAATGGTAGAGAAGGAGAAAATCTGACATTTGCCCCACAATGAATGTCAAGAAAAGGCAAAAAAAAAAAAAAAAAATTATGAACTCATCTGTGTTTAAAAAGGTCCGTGGCATTGTATTCGGCAGTATATGGTCATTGCTGGTGAGTCGACTCCAATTCATGGCGACCCCATGTGTTCAGAATAGAACAGCTGTATGGCATAGTCTTGACTGTAATCTTTTGTGGAAACAGATCAGCAGGCCTTTCCTTCTCAGTGCCACTGAGTGGGTTTATGTCAACTTTTAGACTAGCGGCCAAGCACAAACTGTGCCACCTAAGTCCTAGGCAGTACATAAAGTGTGGTTAATAGGGAAGGCCCCCTTGCCTACAGAAACCCTTTGGCTTCCCAAAGTGTTTATATTTAGGAGCATAAAAATAGCAAAGAGAAAGGGAAAGAAAGGGTCTCACCAAACTGATACATCTGAGCTTTGCAAAGCCCAGGCTCTGATCCATGCTACATCTGCAGCAGATTCCTGAGGGCCTGCTCAGTACACTGCCTTTCCTATTTCTTCAGAGAACCAGAAATCAAAATCTAATACATATATATGACTCAGGAGTGTACAGGAGCACAGCGGAAGACCAAGCATTCTTGCTGTACAGAGAAAATATTACTATGCCATGCTCCTTGGGTACAAGGATGGAGTCAATGCCAGAAATATCTCTTCCTAGAGAGAGAGCCAAAAGTGCTCTAGTGGATTCAACGAGGGTGTCATTGCTAAGTTAACACGCTGCCACAAAGGCTAATAAGATTAAATTTATTAAAAAGGAACTAAGACTAATAGAAATTTGATTTCCTTTTCCCCAAAGAATATTACGCCCTGAGATATAAGACGTTAAGTGAAGGGCAAAAAGATGGTTAGATTCGTAAGCGATTTGCTTCTGAGGGGAGATTTTGGAAGATGATTTAACTTAGAACAAATAGTAAAATATTCAAGGTAGTTCAGAGGACAACTGCCCTTCAGGGTTTCCAAGGCTGTAAATGTTTACGGGAGCAGACCGCCACATCTTTCGCCCACGGAGCAGCTGGTAAGTTCAAACTGCTGACCTTTTGGTTAGCGGTTATGTGATAACTAATTAAAAAAATGGAAATGGATGTTAAATTTCTAACTCACCTGTGTCATGGTCCAAATAAGAAGAGAAAGTCAATTTTCAATTTGCTGAGGAAGTATTTATGTAATAATTTGTAGACCTTCATATACAAAGATAATTATTAAACTTGGATTTTATCAGGTTTTTCCAACTAACAGAGTTGGCTGAAGTAAAGGAAACTGGTTTAACTAAACCATCTGCACATTTTCGCCCAGTTCACTTTCAGAATACAGTCGAGAGAGGATTGGGCAAAGCTTGGGTGCAAAGGTAAAGGCACACAAACCCACAAGGTGGGAAAACCCAGGCTCCTCCGCGTTGAGCAGATGCCCTTACTAGGATTGCCAAAGCAAAGGATGCAAACAGACTCAGGTAGAAATTTCAATGGTCTATTCCCAAATGCAGAGTGCTAACCACGGTCACGTCATTTAAATTCTCTGCAGTTAAGTCCCTTATCTGTACAACATAAATAAACATATAAACCTCTCTGATGAGATTATTAAGCATTTCACACATTACATCTCAGTCTGTGAAGAGAACACTGAAGCAGAGACAGCAAACATTATGTATGCGGAAGACGCCTGCTGGGATGGAATCTTGTCCTTCTACTAAGTTTAACTGCTTGAGGACCTTAAAACCTATAAACTAAAGCCTTGGATATGTTTAAATGGAAAAGAAAATACATTGGAAAGCACACTCATGTCTGTATGACTTCAAACACAGACAAGCTGAATAGCATTCTATGTCATCTGGTTATTCTAGTTTCAGAAGATAGAAATCCCGAGGACAAGGTATCGTGATTATGGACCCTGTCTTTTTGTTTTCACGTGATTTATGGTGTCATACGGAGAGTCTACGGGTCTCTGAAAGAAAAGCTGAGGGTCAGGAATAGAAATCCATTTCTGGGACCAACTTCAAGTTCAAATTTGCATGACAATGTCTGTGGTGCTTTAGCCCTCTTAAAACTGGAGTCAGATCCTCTGACACTCAGTTTTTCTGCATTTTAATGAGCAGATTCCAAGCCTGATGGTTATTATCATTATTTTAATTTTAAGATTTTGAATCTCACATAAGGCGTATCGCAGTGGGTCTCCAAAAGCTTACTACTTGTTTTTTCAATAGTACCTTACATGTCTCTAAACAATAAAACATGATATTAAAAGGAAAGACAGTACACAGTATAGGGGAAGTCAGCACAGCTTGACCAAGGCAAAGTCATAGAAGCTTCATAGACACATTCAAACACCTGGAAGGACTGGGTTACTGGGGTGAGGGCTGGGGATCATGGTCGCAGGGGTCATCTAGGTCAATTGGCATAACATGGTTCATAAAGACAATGTTCTACATCCAACTTTGGTGAGCAGCGTCTTGGGTCTTAAAAGCTTGCTAGCAGCCATCTAAGACACATCTACTAGTCCCATTGCATCTGGAGCAAAGGAGAATGATGAAAACCAAAGACACAAGGGAAATATTAGTCCAAAGGACTAATGGACCACAAGTATCAGAGCATCCACCAGTCTGAGCCTAAAACAACTAGATGGTTGCCCGGCTACCACCAATTGCTCTGACAGGGATCACAATAGAAGGTCCTGGACAGAGCGGGAGAAAAATGTACAACAAAATTCAAATTCACAAAGAAAAAGACCAGACTTACTGGTCTGACAGAGACAGGGGGAACCCCCGAGACTATGTCCCCCGTACACCCTTTTAACTCAGAACTGAAGCCACTCCTGAAGTTCCCCCTTCAGCCAAAGATCAGACAGGCCTATAAAACAAACAATAACACAGGCGAGGACCATGCCTCTTAGTTCAATCATGTATACGAGACCCAATGGGCAATATCTGCCCAAAAGCAACGATGAAAAGGCAGGAAGGGACAGGAAAAATGGATGGATGGAAACGGGGAACCTGGGGTGGGGAAGGGGAGGGTGTTGATAGGTCGTGGGGATTACAGCCAATGTAACAAAGCAATTTGTGTGTAAATTGTTGAATGAAAAACTAATTTGCTCTGTAACTTTCACCTAAAGCATAATAAATAAATACATAAAAATTCAGCAGCAAGAAAAAATAAACCTTTAAATTTTTCTTTGGCCATACATCCTAGCTATGTGCAAAGACCATGTCTAGGAAAACATGAGCATTCTCCGTGCCACAAGCTGGGTAAGGCTTCAGGGCTCAGAGTTGGCTTCTGAGGTAACCAGCGAGGAAAGATGTAAAGTGATAAACCTGTAAGAAATTTTTGGTGGAATATTGCTTCCTAGTTTTAGAGTCCCTCCTCCTTCCATTAAAAACCAACCAAACTACCTCTGAAAGAATGGAGGACTTTCACAGCCAGAAGAACTGACTGGTGGGGGGAGAATAAGGGTTTCCTTAAACGGCATAATCATTTTTCACTGACAAATCCAACAATTATTCCCGAGATTGATGTATTGACGAGGTAACACTCTATCACTCCAAATCTCTCTGTTGATGCTTTCCCTCTCCCAGGGGGCAGCCATTTTGAAGACTTATCCCTTTCTGCACCCAGCTAGAAGCATCAACTCTCTGGGAGCACAATTAAGAATTTACACCGTTCAAATGCAAATGGATACCAATTAGACATGTTATCCTAGGAAACACAGAGAAATCTAAAAATTCAAGATGAAAATAAAACAACCCTTCAAAAGCCATGCAATCATATAACCCACCCAAATACTCTGAATCCTTAGAATTCTCAACCGTCTTATTGAAGCGCATGGAGTTTTTATACTAAGACTGCTCAGACTGACTGTATTCACATCTGCCTGGCCAGAGAACATGGAATAATGGACACAAAATAATAGCTGATATACCTTTAAAGTAGCACAATGGTTAAGCGCTTGCCTGATAACCAAAAGGCTGGCGGTTTGAACCCACTCAGTGGCTCCGTGGGAGAAAGACCTGGCGATCTGCCCCCATAAGATTACAGGCTAGCAAACCCTACAGGGCAGTCCTACTCTGCCACATAGAGTCACTATGGGTCGGAATTGACTCGACGGAAGCTAACAAAAACGTATCTTTATAGCACCTCTTTCCCAACCTGAAGAGAATCTATTAATTAGTCATCAGCTTCAACTGCTGAGAAGGGTACTATGTGGATTCAGAAAATACAATTCCTGTCTGGCCCCTGAAAAGAGTTTAAACATAGTTGTTACTGGTAGGGAACAGAGCTTGTGAAAAAGTCGCCAGGGAAAAGTAATTCAAATAATGTCCCTTGCTCCTGATCCCGAATCCAGGAGTCAGGAAGTGAATCACAACCAAAAATGTAAATGATTTATGTCTGAATGTCACTATATGCCGTTTACATGAATGATTAAGGAAAACAAACAAACATGTTAGCCATATGATGAATTTAGGCATTTGCTGTAAAAGTACTATTGGAAATATTGTCTATGTTGTCCAGTTTAACTTTTAAAGACCCGTTCAATAAACACCTTCCTTAATCTGTACCAGAAATTGTGTTTTATTTTTATAGATAATGATTATGTAACCACTCTTAGTGAGAGGACACACTGAACTAAATTTAATATTCAGTCGAAATAAATATTTTAGCCTACCTAAAACAGCTGTGATCGTTTGAGCTATCTCCCCCACCACCTAACTCATTTCCCCACTACATCCCATTCCCCCTTCTCCATGTGGCTGTATTTAGTTCTTCTGGGCTCTTTGGACCTCTTTCCATGTTCCTGGAGACTCTCTGGCTCCATTTATTTATTTCATGAATGTCCGATGAAAGTCTCCAGAGAATCAACGCAGGCTGCCAGGCACTGATGTTCACATTATTTTTCAAACATATCAGGATTCCTTCCATTCTTCCTAATTTCCTATTAGCAATTCTTTAAGTGTATAAATAATAATAGGATGTAACAATAAATACACAATAAATGTTAGCATTTCTTCTGTAGCCATGTTTCATATAAAATACACTGAGCATTTCATAAGTTTTATGTTATTTAATTACTACATCAAACTTATAAATCTGGGTACTAATGTCATCTGTGATATTACGGCACAGGAAGCTGGGTTTTGCGAGTTGAAGTGACTACCCAACCCAGTGTCACAGAGAGGCCAAATGGAGGAACCAAGCCCCATGCCCAGTTAGCCAGACTCTTTATTCCCTGGATAACAACGGGTGAGAACGGTTGCATATCAGTTCAGTAGAAAAAATACACAAGATGTGAATTTTGGGGGAATATCATAATAATGTAAAGTATCACTTTGGTAACTATGTGATTAAAAAAACCCGTTGCCGTCGATTCCAACTCATAGTGACCCTATAACATTGTTAATAACTCAGATCTGATAATATCCTAATATCAGCATCTCAGAAGGTATTGCTTTTCAATAGTTAGCATAGAAAAAAAAAGTTTCTATTTCAAAAGGAAATTAAAATACACTCTGTCAATGCAATCTGTGAGAAGCCACAGTGACCATGTGTTTAAAAATGTGTTCTGACTGTAAGAAAGCTGTTTTTAGATGTTCACAGAGTGGGCAAAGGTATACATAATGGAGGATATTAGCCTTGTAAAATGTTAAAACCCATGAACGCTACTGCTGAGTCACATAATCACCCCATTATCATATTCCGGTTGGTAAGTGAGCGTCCTGGGAGCCTCTGAAGAGAAAGAGACGTGGTGTGACCCTTTCCAATTTGATTATGAGCTAAGAGGAGGAAAGTCACAGCTACTGGGACTGGAATTCCACCATAAGGGGCTATACGCCAGCTTTTAATTTTACAGCTTCTGCATATTAAATCTACTATCAAGAGGCAAACAGCATTTCTAATCAAGGAAATGGATGACTTTTCCCCTGAAACAGGTAGAGAAGTTCTGTAAAAGTAAGACGTGTTTGAAGGACAGAGAGGGAAAGAAGGAGAGAGACAGGGAGGGCAGACCAACAACAGCTGACATGTTAAAGCTTGCAATGAAAACAATTGCTCTTGATGACCTAAAGAACTGACTTCAGTTCAATAAACACTGACTGGGTGCCTTCTATGCACACGACGGGCCCTGCAGTCAGCCCTATGAGGTAATGGTGACCAAGACGCCATCCCCTAATACCATTACTCTCTTAGTCTCATGGTCATATACAAGGTAACGTATGCAGTATGATATGTGCACTAAAACAGCCATATCCAAGTTGAAGAGGGTGGGAATTATTCATTTTGATATTTTAATAGGGAGGCAGGTTTTATTAGAAAACATAAAGTAAGCATACAGTGGCATCCATTAAACTCTGAGACTATAATTGTTACTGCATAAAGACTAGCAACTACCAGAACTGGAAGCTTGGAGTCTCAGGCAAAAATGTAGTCCTTCAACTGTGCATAACTATGTGTCTTAGTTATCTAGTGCTGCTGTTAACAGAAATGCCACAGGTGGATGGCTTTAACACACAGAAATTTATCCTCTTACAGTCTAGGAGGCTAGAAGTCCAAATTCAAGGTGCCAGCTCCAGGGAAAGGCTTTCTCTCTCCCTTGGTTCTGAGGGAATGTTCTTGTCATCAATCTTTCTCTGGTCTAGGAGCTTCTCAGCACAGGATCCCTGGGTCCAAAGGATGCGCTCTGCTCCCGGGGATGCTTTCTTGGTGGTATGAGGTCCTCCTGTCTCTCTGCCCACTTCTCTCTTTTGTATCTCAAAAGAGATTGACTCAAGACACAACCTAATCTTGTAGATTGAGTCCTGCCTCATTAACATAACCACCTCTAATCTGCCTCATTAACATCATAGACATTAGATTTACAACACATAGGAAAATCACATCAGATGACAAAATGGTAGACAATCACACAATACTGGGAATCATGGACCAGCCAGGTTGACACAAATTTTTGGTGCACACAATTCAATCCATAACATTCTATCCTTTGGCTCCCAAAAGTTCATGTCCTTGCCACATTTAAACACACTGACCCCATCATATCTTAGCAAAAGTCTTAATTCAACTCCAAATCCAAAATCCAAAAATTCCTCTTCATCCGTGAAATCTAGAATATAAGTTATCTGCTTCCAAAGTACAATGGTGGAACAAGCACAGAGTACACATTTCCATTACAAATGGGAGAAACTGGAGGGAAAGAAGGGATAACAGGCACCAAGCAAGTTAGCAGAACACATTACATTAGCCCTCAAGGCTTGAAAATAATCCTCTGTTCTCTGAGACCATTTAGACAATGGCCCTGCCCTCCAGACTCTAGGTATTGGCCATACTCTCCAGATTCTGAGTGGATCTCCCTCTGCCCTTGGCTTCAGCTCTACCTTCCAGGCCCACTGGAATGGGAACTCTGCTCCTTCAATTGGGCAGCCCCATTCTCCTAGTCCACCTAAGTGGGGACTTCACCCTTTGAGACCCCAGAGTTCATGGCCCTACCCTTTGAGAATGAAGCAGTTCTCCTTCTGTGTTCCTTGTCTTTTCAGCCTCTGCTTCCGGGTTCCTTGGCCTCTCAGCCTCTTGGGGATTACCATCCGTGTCTGCCCTGCTGGGGCAAGTGTTCCAAAGTCATTAGCTCCACTGATAAGTGCCTAGAGGCACCCCACGCTGCCTGTAAACTTGGACTGGAAGGCACTCAGCTCTCTCGCTCCGTGGGTCTGTTGGGTCTAGCACTGTCTCACCCTGGTCTCCTGGTTCTGCTGCTGCCAGTCCTCTGCCGCTGCTCCTCACCATCTGTGCCGTCTCCAGTGTAACAGCTCTCCTCACTTCCTTCTGACCCCTCACCAGAATTGTCTTTGACGTCCACAATTCTACCAACAGTCTCTTGAAGGCAATCTGGTTTTTACTATTAAACCCATTGCTGTCAAGTAGATTCTGACTCACAGCGACGCTACAGGACAGAGCAGAACTGCCCCATAGGGTTTCCAAGGAGCACCTGGTGGATTTGAAGGGCCAACCTTTTAGTTAGCAGCTATAGCTCTTAACCACTACGCCACCAGGGCTTTTACTATTAGGTACCTTAAGACACTTCCAGCCTCTATCCATTCACAGTTTCAAAACTGCTTCCACATTTTAGGTATCTGTGAGAGCAGTACCCCACACTCAGTACCAAATGTCTTAGGCTGGGTTCTCCAGAGAAGCAAAACCAGTAAAGCACATAAATACCTACATAAAGAGATTTATATCAAGGAAATGGCTCATGCGGTTGTAGAGGCTGGAACATGCCAAACTCATAGGTTGGGCTACAGCCTTGCCTGATTCATGCAGCCACAGGGGTTGGTGAACCCAAGATCAGCAGGTCAGACAGAAGGGGTCTTGTACACAGGCTGCAAGGACCGAAGAATCCCAAGATCGACAGGCAAGACCATAGGTAAGCTGCTAGCTCAAGTCCCAAGAACCAGAGGTCAGACCGAGTAGAAGCTAGCTGCAGGATGCAGAGTGAGCAAAAGCCCACAAGCCTTGCCAGAAAGTCCACCTATATTGGCTGCAGGCCACACTCCCAAGGGAACTCACTTTCAAATGATTGGCTACTCACAGTGGAACCCATCATGGAGGTGATCACATTATATTAAATGTCATTACAGAGGTGATCACACTGTATTAAATCTCATCATGGAAGTGATCACATCATCATACAACTGCCAAACATAACTTCCCAACCACTGAGAATCATGGCCCAGGCAAGTTGACACACAACCTTAATGATCACACTATGGCAATGAAAAATTTTTAAAAACCATTGCCACTGAGTTGATTTCAACTCGTGGCGACCCCATTTATTACAGAGTAGAACAGTTCCATAGGGTCTTCTTGGCTGTAATCTTTACAAAGGCAGATTTCCAAGCCTTTCTTCCATAGCACCACTGAGTAGGTTTGAACCACCAACCTTTAAGTCAGGAGTCAAGAGCAAACTGTTTGTGTGCCCAGGACCTTTGTGGCAATGTACTTACAATAATTAGCATGAACATTACATTGTATTATTATTATACAAGGAATAGATTAATCTCATAATTATTATATACTTGTATAATTGAATATATGCATAATGAATTATCAGTAGGTTACAATGACTTATCTTTAAGGATTTCAAAATAGACCTCCATGACAAAAAATAACTTGCCTCACGGAGAAGCAGCAGAAAGACAGCCATCATGATGAGCAAAATGAAACCCATACTCATTTGAATTATCATGCAGAAAAAAAAAGAAAAGAAAAACGAGAGGAAAATTGCCATTATCTATGTGGCAATAAGATGAAACATCTCTCTTATAACTTCTGCTCTCAATACCACAAATAAATAGAATCTTTTCATATTTTCTCTGGAAAAAAAATTATGTCGCAACACGAATTTATTTGAACTAAATGAGTTTTGCTGAGAGAAATGCCAAGTGACATTCTTGACTTAGTGAATAAGACAATGCTCTAAAGTGAAGGAATGGAAATTTCCTCCATAAGGACTAGGATGATTGGAAGGTAATAACACCCACCCCTTACTTACCGACTATCTCGTTATCCGACATTTCGCCTTTATGACAATGGTAAAAAAATCTCCTATCTGACTATTTTGTGCATTCACGACATACACCTGGCAGTAATGAACACTGAGGTGCAAGGCAAGAGTAATGCTGGCTGTGATGGTTAAGTTTATGTGTCAACTTTCTGGGCCATAATTCTCAGTGGTTTGGCAGTTCTGTAAAGATGTAATTTGGTAGTTCTGTAAAGACGTAATCTCCCAGTTCTGTAATGATGTAATTTGGCAGTTATGTAATGACGTAATTTGACAGTTATGTAATGATGTGATCATCCACCATTTTCACATAATGCCTATTTCGCATAACAAACTGGTCTTTGGAACCTAACCTTGTTGATAAGAGTCAGCGTACTCCTAACATTACCAAAAATAAGAAGTGGTATCAAATTAGGGCTTTAAAACAACCAAATTTCCCAGGAAAATGAGAATTTCATGACTTTCTACAGGCTCCTGGGTGCTGGTCATAGGAGCTGTCCTTGTACTCCCCTAAAAGTCTCCTTTTGCTTTATTATAGCAGAGCCCCATTTCTCATTAATATGAAAAAAAGAATCCAAACCTGTTGCCGCTGAGTAAATTCTGACTCACAGTGACCTTAGAGGACAGAGTAGAACTGTCCTGTAGGGTTTCCCAGGAGCAGCTGGTGGATTTGTTTGGTTAGCAGCCAAGCTCTTAACCACTGCACCACCAGGGCATCTGCTAATGTAAATAAATCTCCTGTGGGGTAGGGAGATACTTGGCAATGGGAGAGTACTCCAAGAGGTGTAGCTGTCATTATTATTCCTGTGAATGTAAACAGGATAAACACCGTGATCACCAGCCTAACACTGCCTGTCCTCCCCTATTACCATCTCTACTCCTTCTCCTACAAGGGCGCTACCTTTTATCATTCTGCCTCATCAACCTTAGCCTGCGATGCTCACCCGAAACTCTGGAATTCAGACAAGCTATCTGACTGCGGGAGTACATGGGTGGTGCAAACAGTTTGTGCTAGTCTACTAATTGAAAGGTTGGTGATTTGAATTCACTCAGTGGCTCCACAGAAGAAAGGCCTGGTGATCTGCTCTCGTAAAATTATAAACAAGAAAACCCTATGAAGCTGAGTTCTACTTTGTAATATATGGGGCTGCCATGAGTCATAATTAATTCTACAGCAATGGGCTGTATATCACTGGAAGTCTACCTAGAGGTGCCACAGAAGAAAGGCCTGGTGATCTATTTCAGAAAAAATCAGCAACTGAAAACTCTGGAGCACAGTTCTACTCTGACACACATGGGGTCACCATGAGTCAGAGTCAACTTGATGGTAACTGGTTTACTGGATATGACTGAGAAATTACTAAGTTTTAGTGTTCTCTTATAGTCTCTTAAGCCTAAAGGCAGTGCAAACAGTAGACTCCTAGAGAATTTGTCTTTATGGAGATATTTCACACAGGTTTCCTACTCACATATCTAGGTAGACTCTAAAAATACCACTACAATACTTTTTTGCCTTTTTCTACATTTTTTCATTGTAAATATCTTACATCTTGGTGGTGTGTTGTCTCTTGACTGAGATGGACGATTACAGTGTGAACTGCTCAGAGCCAAGCCCTGTATCTTCACTCTCCTCTCTGCTGGTCTACAGCACAGAATGGCTGTTCACACGATGCTCCGTCAGAGTGGACTGGCTCACCTCTCCTGGACCTTCTCCTCCTGGCAGAGTTCATCTTAGAGCAATTTTCTTTTCCTGATTTTTCCTCTAAAAGTAAAGCTTATTCATATGTTTTTCCTTTAAAAGAAAAAACAAAACAAAAAAAAAACCAAACTTGTTGCCATTGAGTCGATTCTAACTCACAGCAACCATACAGAACAGAGTAGAACTGCCCTATAGGGTTTCCAAGGAGCAGCTGCTGGATTAGACTACTAACTTTTTGGTTAGCAGCCAAGCTCTTAATCACGCGCCACCAGGGCTCCTTCTTTCCTTTAGTAAAATAATAAATGCTCATTATAAAATGTGACAAAATACAAAAAAAAAAAAATTAAAAGAAGAAATTCAAAGAAACATCTATAGCCTCTGTTGTTTCGTGTCACTGAGTCAATGCCGACCCATAGCAACATTATAGCACAGAGTAGAACTGTCCTACAGGTTTCCAAGGCTGTAAATCTTTACAGAAGCAGACTGCCACATTTTTGTCTCGCAGAGACCCCAGTGGGTTCAAACCATCAACCTTTCAGTTTGCAGCCGAGCCAGGGATCCTTTCTATAGCCCCTACCATCCAAAAATAATGACTTGTTAACATTTTGTTTCCTTTCTTCCTGGCCTCTTTCTTCCTCAGTCATACTTCTGGAGGGGAAAGGGATGGTGAATGTGTTTTTAAACACCTGTACTCACGGGGTAAGTAATTTTTTTTTTTCTGTCTTGCCTTTTAAATTTTAACGTTACAACACATATTTTTGTCTGCATTTAAAATTATTTGCAATGCCCTTTAAAAATAGCAGTTTTTTCCCCAACAAAATTCTAGCCGATAGAATTCAGTAACATATCAAAAAACAATTCACCATGACCAAGTGGGATTCATACCAGGTATGCAGGGATGGTTCAACATGAGAAAAACAATCTATGTAATCCATCACATAAATAAAACAAAAGACAAGAACCACATGATCTTATCAACTGATGCAGAAAGGGCATTTGACAAAGTCTGACACCCAGTCGTGTTAAAAACTCTCAGCAAAATAGGAATAGAAGGGAAATTCCTCAACATAATAAAGGGCATTTATACAAAGCTAACAGCCAACATCATCCTAAATGGGGAGAGTCTAAAAGCACTCCCCTTGAGAACAGGAATCAGACAAGGATGCCCTTTATCACCACTCTTATTCAATACTGTACTGGAAGTCCTAGCCAGAGCAATTAAGCTAGAAAAAGAAATAAAGGGCATCCAGATTGGTAGGGAAGAAGTCAAAGTATCTCTATTTGCAGATGACATGATCTTAAATACAGAAAACCCCAAAGAATCTACAAGAAAACTACTGAAACTAATAGAAGATTTCAGCAAAGTATCAGGATACAGGATAAACATACAAAAATCAGTTGGATTCCTCTACACCAACAAAGAGAACTTTGAAGAGGAAATCACAAAATCAATACAATTTACAATAGCCCCCAAGAAGATAAAATACTTAGGAATAAATGTAACCAGAGACGTAAAAGACCTATACAAAGAAAACTACAAGACGCTACTGCAAGAGACCAAAGGAGATCTACATAAGTGGAAAAACATACCATGCTCATGGATGGGAAGACTCAACATTGTGAAAATGCCAATTCTACCCAAAGCAATCTACAGATACAATGCAATCCTGATCCAAATCCGAATAACATTTTTTAATGAGATAGAGAAACAAATCACCAACTTCAAATGGAAAAGGAAGAGGCCCCAGATAAGTAAAGTATTTCTCAAGAAGAAGAACAAAGTGGGAGGCCTCACACCACCTGATTTTAGAACCTATTATACTGCCACGGTAGTCAAAACAGCCTGGTATTGGTACAACAACAGATACACAGACTAATGGAACAGAATTGAGAATCCAGACAAATTCATCCACCTATGAGCAGCTGATATTTGACAAAGGCCCAAAGTCCGTTAATTGGGGAAAAGATAGTCTCTTTAACAAACGGTGCTGGTATAACTGGATATCCATCTGCAAAAAAAATTAAAAAAGACCCATACCTCACATCATGCACAAAAACTAACTCAAAATGGATCAAAGACCTAAACATAAAATCTAAAACAATAAAGATCATGCAAGAAAATAGAGACAAGGCTAGGAGCCCTAATACATGGCATAAACAGAATACAAAACATTACTAATAATGCACAAACACTTATGCTCATCAAAAGACTTCAGCAAAGCAGTAAAAAGACAACCTACAGACTGGGAAAAAATTTTTGGTGACAACACATCCGATCAGGGTCTAATCTCTAAAATCTACAAGATGCTGCAAAACCTCAACAACAAAAAACAAAAAACCCAATTAAAAAATGGGCAAAGGATATGAACAGGCACTTCATCAAAGACATTCAGGCAGCTAACAGACACATGAGGAAAAGCTCACAATCATTAGCCATTAGAGAAATGAAAAACAAAACTACAATGAGATACCATTTGACCCCAACAAGGCTAGCATTAATCCAAAAGACACAAAATAATAAATGTTGGAGAGGTTCTGGAGAGACTGGAACACTTATACACTGCTGGTGGGAACATAAAATGGTACAACCACTTTGGAAATCGATTTGGCACTTCCTTAAAAAGCTAGAAATAGAAGTACCCTACGATCTAGCAATCCCACTCCTTGGAATATATCCTAGAGAAATAAGAGCCGTTACACGAATAGATACGTGCACACCCATGTTCATTGTAGCACTGTTCACAATAGCAAAAAGACGGAAACCACCTAGGTGCCCATCAACAGAGAATGGATAAACAGATTATGGTAAATCCACACAACGGAATACTAGGCAATGATAGAGAACAATGATGAATCCATAAAACATAACATGGATGAATCTGGAAGGCATCATGCTGAGGGAAATTCGTCAGTCACAAAAGGAAAAATATTGTATGAAACCACTATTATAACACCTCAAGATAAGGTTTAAACACAGAAGAAAACATTCTTTGATGGTTACGAGGGTGGGCAGAGATGGTGAGAGGAACTCACTCACGAGATAGTAGACAAGAATTATCTTAGGTGAAGGGAAGGACAACATACAGTACAAGGGAAGTCAGCACAACTGGACTAAACTAAAAGCTGAGAAATTTCCTGAATACAACCGAACACTTCAAGGAACAGAGTAGCAGAGGCAGGGGCCTAGGGACAATGGTTTCAGGGGACATCTAGGTCAATTGGCATAACAAAGTTTATTAAGAAAATGTTCTGCATCCCACTTTGGTGAGTGGCATCTGGGGTCTTAAAGCTAGTGAGCAGCCATCTAAGACGCATCAATTGGTCCCAAGGAACCTGGAGCAAAGGAGAATGAAGAACACCAAAGACACAAGGAAAATATTAGCCCAAGAGACAGAAAGGGCCACATAAACCAGAGACTGCGTTGGCCTGAGACCAAAAGAACTAGATAGTTCCCAGCTACCACCAATGACCGCTCTGACAGGGAACACAACAGAAAGTCCCTGATGGAGCAGGAGAAAAGTGAGTTGCAGAATCCAAATTCTGGTAAAAAGACCAAACTTAATGGTCTGACTGAGACTGGAGGAACCCTGCAACACATGGCTCCCGGTCTCTCTGCTAACCCAGAACTAAAACCATTCCTGAAGCCAACTCTTCAGACAAAGATTAGACTGGACTATAAGACATAAAATGATACTTGTGAAGAGTGTGATTCTTAGTTCAAGTAGATACATGAGACTAAATGGGCAGCTCCTGCCTGGAGATGAGATGAGAAGGCAGAAAGGGACAGGAGCTTGTTGAATGGACAGGGGAAATTCGGGGTGGAAAGGAGGGTGCTGTCAGATTATAGAGAGAGCAACTAGGGTCACATAACAATGTGTGTATAAATTTTTGTATGAGAAACTAACTGGAGCTGTAAACTTTCACTTGAAGCACAATTTTAAAAAGTAGCAATTGTTATGGTATGATTGAGTAACACACACTTATTAGCAGAGATGAAAGTAAAAATAAACCTTAGCTTATTGTTAATATTTGCATTTGTGCTTAATACTTTCGATCATTCTAGAAACCTATCTCATTACTCTTCGGGGGTTTTTCCCATAAAACTGCACATTATCACAATGTATCTTCTGTCTTTTGTTTCTGTGACAATAATATTGTAATTTATCTCCATCTCCAACAGTACCTAGCACATAGAGGACCCATTTATAGAGATTTCAATTATAAGGGATAACAGCCCTTTAGGGATTAATGTGCGAATGAAATACTAAGTAAGTGCATTCCTTCGAAGTTACCTTCTGCCTTGATAACATTTTCACATAATAGAATACACACACTAATAAGTGTGTGTGAGGCCATCTCTATAAATCCCAGACAGCTTCATTTCAGAGTAATTATCTTTCTCCTCTTTTCCTTTAAAATAAAATGTATACATTTTTTCATTAGTAAAGTAATAAACACTCATTATGGAAATTTTTCTACTTATAGAGAAGAAAAAAGCCTTCTTCATCACTAATGTCTAACAGTCATATATTTTAGGAGTAATACTAACCTTCAGAAACTGTAAAATTGCCATTCAGATTATTGTTCCAAAAGAAAAGGAAATGTTTGGGATAAAATTTTAACATACCTGCTAATCAATCTACCAAATGAAAACAGAAAGTAATGATCTTAATCCTAACTTTATGTCAACCTTTATCTATCCGTAAAGATAGCCAGCTTTCTTTTTTTATTAAGAAAGGTAAAAAACGCACGGCTTGTACAACATGTTCCAAAGCACCCATTGATCTTGCAGGCTTTCCTGCCACTTTCCATCTGGATCTGCTGTCCACCAGCCTTGCGTGGAATTACAACCTGAATCAGCTTCACTGAAGCACGCATTGCAAACTGATATTGGGCTCTAATGAAGAGTAATGAAAACAATGAAAGCCACAGAGAAACCTATACGAAACACTGACATAACCTACAGACTGATCAAGCTTTAGTAAGTGCTCTTGAGAACTGTTTTATCAAGAGTGAAATGGTAGAAAAACAGAAACAACTCCACAACCCTATGCTAAGACAGCGCAGATGCAACACGGGCTTGGAAGCACTCAAGTAGCGGGTGGTTATCAGTCTGGCAACGTGAGAATGGCTGCATCAGGTACCTTCTACCCTGCATCTCACCTGAACCAGACTCCCAGCAGCACCCTAATTCCAGTCACCAGGCAGAGGATCAGAGTAATGTGGAAGCACTTCTCTGAAAGGACACAGCCCGGATTACTGAAAGATGCAGCCCTTCACAGCAAAAACCAGTTGCTGTCAGTTGACTCTGACTCAAGGTGACCCCACGTGTGTCAGAGTAGAACTGTGCTCCATGGGGTTTTCAATGACTGTTTTTTCGAAGTAGAAAAGTAGGCTTTTCTTCTGAGGTGCCTCTGGGTGAATGTGAACCTCCAACCTTTTGGTTAGTAGCCGAGTATGTTCACTGTTTGCACCAGGCAGGAATTCTGCTGGCACTATTGGTAGATACAAACATGAACTCTGAATTATTTGTAAAGACCTGTGTTCTGTTGTCGTTAGCTGCTGTCCAGTCCATTCCGACTTATGGCGACCCCATGTGTGCAGAGTGGAACCGCTCCATGGTTTTCCTAGGCTGTTTTCAAGGCCTTTCTGATGCAGATCGCCAGGCCTATCTTCTGAGGGGTCTCTGGGTGGGTTCGAATGTCAACCTTTTGGCTAGCAGTCAAGTGCTTAACTATTTGCACCACCCAGGAACCTGCATGTCTATTTCCAGCCATATTATCTACATTGTCCACACTGAGTCTAGCCCAGTCCAGATGGTTGTCAGGAAATCACTACAAATGGCTCCAGATTTTAAGGGAAGAGGCCAGGCACAGATACAGGCAACATGGCTGGAAACAGACATGCAGAATGATGCACCTCTGAAATTACTCCTGTCATAAGACAACTGCCCAGAAGGGAGATTTGACTGGATTGATGTTTCTCTCTTCTATGAGCCCTGAGAATATTAATACCAAATAGTACCTCAAATATAAGGGTTTTTTACACAATAAATAAGATGGGTAGTTGAGAGCTGCACTTTGGGAGTTTAATAATTGAGGATTTAAATTAAAATCTAATTAGGTGAAGCTAGCAGTAACTTAAAAATTCTCTGCAACGAAGGGTAACAATTTTGACAATGATACAGCAAGTGTGAAATTAGTAAGTACTTTATTTCCTTTTTAGTAATAATCAAAATTGGTGATTCTTTTGGCCCACGTTCTTATTCGGATCTATTGAACTGCTATGAAGAAGTTGTTTAGTGATGTTAAAAAAAAAAAAAAAGGCATCATAGGAGAGAGAAGTTGAGGTACCAATAATAGCAAATATTTGTATAAAGTTTCACAGTTTACAAACAGGCTTCACAACTAGGAGCTCATTCAATTTTCACAGCAGCTCTGTGGGATAGTAGGCTATTATTATTCTCATTGACCATATTTATCCATGCGTTCATTAAACATATTTTATGAATATTTTGCTTCAGGAACATATCTTTTGGTGATTACTGTAGACTCTTCTCTGCAATGACTACTTAGTTCTTCATGTTTTTGTTCCCTTGGGGTTCTTACAGTTGAATAATATGCTGATTCGGGGGGATCCACCCATAATGATTCTGACGAATAGAGATAGAGATACCATGTGAAAGTTTAAAGGACAGATTACTGTGTGCCTGTTCAAATACATCTTCAGTATCTACAAGGAATACAACAGACATCACCAGAAGAAGAGTGATTACTTTCTGCCCTTGAGATTGGATAACCACCAACTGCATATATGGTTATTTGATGGGGAAATAAAACCAAGCCAAGTACCTTGGTTCTCTTCAACCACAACTCACAGCAATATGTAAGCTAGAATAACAACAACAACTAGCCAGAAGAATTAAAACAGCAGTACATGAAAACAGAAAACATCAACATTAAATAATATTTTAAATTTGATTCTTTCATAGAAGAAGAAAATTCGTCTATGTACACTGAGGACTCTAAGAGGAGGGAATAGCACTCAATCGCACGATGCATGCTAAGGATGCTTCAAGTCAGCCAACACGCCATCGTCACAAAACCCACAGGAAGTAACCTTTGAACCGAAACCTTCCACACATCAGAGATGGGCCAGGCAGGTGGCCATCAGGGAGGACACGAACAAGAATTACAACAAGTAGACTGGATCGGAAGTGCTGCTGGATGCCACCTCAGCGAACGCACAAACTCTTCCAGTGCCTAAACAGGAAAAGCAATCATACATCAAACAGAAACAAGGGTTAATTATGAAGTACGAGGAGGGCAGTGGTGGTTCAGTGGTAGAATCCACACCTTCCATGCAGGAGACCTGGGTTCGATTCCCAGCCAGCACACCTCTTGCACAGACACGATTCATTTGTCAGTGGAGGCTTGAGTGTTGCTATGATGCTAAGTAGGTTTCAGCAGAGCTTCCAGACTAAGATGGACTGGGAAGAAAGGCCTGGCAATCTACTTCTGAAAATCAGCCAATGAAAGCCCGATGTTTCACAATGGTCTGATCCGTAACCAATCATGGGGATGGGCAGCATTCTGTTCCATTTTGCATGGGGTCATCACGAGTCAGGGCCAACTTATAATATTACTCTAGAATTATCATACATTGAGCATTTTTCATGACATTTTATAAGATAGGTTTCCACATGAATTAAAACAGAATCATGTTGGAAACTAATTCATTTCACTATGAATTAACCAACATCCCCTGAGGCCAAAACCAGTATTTGTGTTACACAAGTAATTATGCATCAGTGATTTTTGTTTTTAATATTAGCTACTGTCTGTCAGAATTGTTATTACAATAACATGGAAACCTGCTATTTAAAATAATAAATATATTGGCCTCTTCAGAAAAAAGGCTGATATGCAGTATTTTTTATTTTGTAATCTACTGAAAGAACATATCTTGAGTGTCCTAAATTTTATTAATTTATTTATCATTTCAAGCAATCATTCAGCAATATTTAATGGGATCTACTATCTGCAAGGCAATCACTGTTGTGGACATAGAGTGAAAAATACAGAAAAGTTCCCTCTTCGTGCAGTATGCCTGCTAAAGGGGATTCTGAAAGATTAATAAGAACAACCACAACAGTAATGAGTAAACAAGTGAATAAGCAATTTGATAATTAAGTCTATAAATCATACAAAGCATAAAGCATGAAACTAAGAAGAAATTTATGAAGTTGAAAGACAAGGCAGTTCCAAAGTGATCAGATGTAGCCTGAAAGAAAAATCATGAGGCCTTGTTGTCAAGACCAGGACTGGATTAGGGCATATGAGGGCCCTAAACACTGATAATCTGTGGTGCCCCTTCCTCTGCTTACATACATTCAAATAAGACATGTGAGTTATATGTACACGTGTGTATATATATGCCCATGTGTGTTTGTGTGTCTGTGTCTTAGCTGTCCATGATGTAACTTATTTTTAAATGCATACCTTTGTGTTTGTATCATGGAAAAGAGCATTTCCAGCCCACCTGGCTGGAGTTGCTGGATCAGCGGATGTGGATGTACAAGACACCAAACCAAAATCAAACCCATTGCCTTTGAGTCAATTGCAACTCACAGCGACCCTAGAGGACAGAGTAGAACTGCCCCCAAGGGTTTCCAAGGAGAGGCTGGTGGATTTGAACTGCTGACCTTTTGTTTAGAAGCTGAACGTTTAACCACCACACCACCAGGGCCCTGGATATACAAGACACTTTTCTCAAAATGGAGCAGACACCTGTTACCTATTAGTATAATTCATCCTTACCCAGGAACCGCTCATGTTGGACCTAGTTGCATATTGGGTGAACGCAGCAAGAGTTAGACTTGACAACCCACCCCTACCTCTTACTTGTTAGAAAGAGTATACTCCGAAGAGACCCACTGAGATAAGGAGTTTCAATTACATGGCGGGGTGGGGGGGGACCATAGGAGATAGATGTCAACGAAGGTGTTGAAGTGGTAGGGGCCTCATAGCTCCAACAGTCTTGCTCGTGGGGGCCCTGGGGACCTTGCGTGAACTTTATTTCTGACAGGCACGTTCTCACGAGCTGGAGCTGGTATCCATTTCATTTAGTGCCCTGCCAGTTCCCTTCCACTGCGGCACTTACTTTTCCTTATATCCTGTCTGCTTGGCACCTGTGGGTCTTTGCTTTGGACAGCTGGTGACCCTGTTTTATTAATGGCCTAAACTCAAGCTTACTTTGCTTACTGGGTAATCCACCCTTGGTCATGACAAATTAAAACCACGTTCAAGAATTAAAATGTGACTTGTTCCCTTTAGGAGCCCTGATGGCGCAGCGATTAAGAACTTGGCTGCTAACCAAAAGGTTGGCAGTTCAAATCCACTAGCCGCTCCTTGGAAACCCTATGGGGCAGTTCTACTCCGTCTTACAGGGTCGCTATGAGTTGGAATCGACTCGACGGCAACAGGTTGCGTTTGGTGTTCCCTTTCTATTTCTGCACTGAAATAGCTTAGCAAGTTTGACATCCATTATTTTTTGAGGTTCAGCAGAAATCCTGAAAAATGTAAACTGCTTTTTCAGTTTCCATTTCTAGACATATGATGTAGAAAGTAAACTGTAATCCCTCCTGCTACAAAATATCTAGAAATACTGGTTCAAAGATAATAATCATCTTTTCAAATGGTGAAGTCAGTTAGAAAGGTAACGTCCCAGGGGTTTTAAAAAAGGAGTGGATCCAAAAGGAGGGCTCAGTAAGCAAGTACTGACTCCCCTAGAGGAGTTTGCTGGTCTTGCCAAAGGGCTTGAACCAAATGCCCCTGAGGGACGAGAGATGACACCTTGGGCCGCCTTCATGACGGAGAGAGATGGAGCTTCACTTCCACATGGAGCTGGTACTCTCAAAGGGCTATGCCCCCAATGGTGGACTAGAAAAGTTCAATCAGCGGCACAGAGAGGGTATATCAAAATTTGCCTGTCTTTGCCTAGAAAGTGGGTGAGAAAATGTCTCTCCAGAGAAGAGAGGAGAAACCAAATTTAGATATTCCCAGGTCCAAGTGCCCCTAAACAGAGAAGATTTAAGGAAAAAAAAAAAAAGTGACCTCAAGCACTAATGCTCTGAGCAGAAGCAAACTCAAAACCATTCTGGGGAAATATACTGTCAGTGAAGGCTTCACGGACTTTCCGGTGACAGAACCCAAATGCAGATGATCTCCCAACTAAAATGTCAGCCTACACGACAGTATGCATAGTCATTCTTACCAAAGATGTCAGTTGTGATATGAGCGGGGCTCTGTCAATGTCACTTTGAAAAGGAACGCAGGTTCACTGATTTATGCTTAGTTTCAACCATGAACAACAACCAATAGAAATAGTGGGAAGTATCCTAAACATTTACAAAATAGATACTCCACCAGTTTCTAATGACGGAAATCCTAAGAGACCTAAAATTACTGTTCAGTCAGTGAACTAATAATCCTTAGAGAAATCAGGTAATAATAAACCCACTGATTGCCATCGAGTTGATTCCAACTCATAGTGGCCTTATAGGACAGAGTAGAACTGCCCCATAGGGTTTCCAAGGCTGTAAATCTTTATGGAAGCAAACTGCCACATCTCTCTCCTGCGGAGTGGCTGGGGGGTTCAAACAACCGACCTTTTGGTTAGCAGCCAAGCACTTTAACCACTGCACCACCAGGGATCCTCCAAATAACAATCAGATAATAACAATGAATTCTTTTCTTTTTTATCTATTTTTAATTGTAGTATAATTTACATACAGTAAAATGTAAAAATCCTAAGTGTATAATAAGTGTACAGCATAATGATCTTTTACACACACACACAAACATGAAGCCCCGGTGGCACAGTGGTTAACAGCTTGGTTGCTGATCAAAAGGTCGGCAATTCGAATCCACCAGCAGCTCCTTGGAAACCCAATGTGGAAGTTCTACTCTGTTCTGTAGGATTGCTGTGAGTTGGAATCTCAACTGGATGGCAACGGCTTTCATTTATACACACACACGCACGCACACACACACACGCGCGCACACACACATATATATATCCATGTGATCCCAAACCAGATCAAGATAAAGAACCCTGTTATCACCCCAGAAATTTCCCTCATGCTCCTTTCCAGTCAACAACCTTCCCCACCTCTCAGAAGCAACCACTTTTCTCACTTCTATCGTCATAGTTTTACCTACTCTTGAACTTCACAGAAATGGAATCATACCGTATTCACTCATTTGTTTTTGTCCTCTTTCACCCAACATATTTTTTCTGAGATTTAACCATGTTGTTCTATGTATCTGTAGTTTATCTGATTTTTTAATTATAGAATAATAATCAATTGTATAAATACACCACAAATGGTTTATTCAGACTTCTTTTGATGGACAAATGGAATGACTCCAGTTTAGGGCTGTTATAAATAAAGCTGCTATGAACATTCTTGTATGAGTTTCGTTTTTTGTTTTTCTTTTTTTGTACCTATACATGCATTTCTCTTATGAACATACCTAAGAATAGAATTGCAGGGTGATGGGGTTTAACTTAATTAGCAACTGCCAAATAGTTTTTCTACAGTACTTGCACCATTTTTTTCCCTTGAACCAGCAATGTATGAGAGTTCCCATTGTCCCCATATCCATGAATACTTGGTACTTACAGCCTTTTTAATTGAAGCCATTCTGGTAGGTGTGTACGGGTATTTCATTAGAATTTTTCTGCTCTACCAACACTTGATTATAAAAATGTTCAAGCATAAGAAAAATTGAAAGAATGGTACAGTACAATATACCCATATACCCACTACCTACGGTATACAATCCTGTGTTATATACAATTAATATTTGCTACATTTGTTTTATCACATTTTTGATCCACCTGGCTTTATTTCTATTCATCCATCATTATTTTTTATGAATTTAAAGCATGTTGCAGACATCAGTACACATTACCTCTAAACACATCAGTATGTAGGGTGGGAAGGTGGTCTGGCTTTACAATTCCCATCCAGTCTGTCTAAGCTGAGGCCTTGGGCTCTGAGCATTCTCTAATAGGGAGGCTGGGAACTGGGTCTCTTTATCTCCCAGTCCCCTCTGCTTGTCAGAGAATCTTCCCTCTTGTACTGAACCCACAATAACTTTCTCTGTCTCTAGGACTACCTATGACTATTTAATTGTACCAGTGTAATTAGTCTTGTAGTCAGTGGGAGAAGAAATGTTCTTTCTGGTCATGCATCCATGGTCATAGGACTGCCATGCTGTTTAAATGTGAACAAAGCTCGGCAACATGATGGTCAAGCCAAGAGCAACTGAACAAAGGCCCCTTCCTCTTACTCCCTGTTATGGACTGAACTGTGTCCCCGAAAACTGTGTATCAAACTTGGCTAGGCCATGATTTTCAGTATTGTGTGACTGTCCACCATTTTGTGATCTGATGTGATTTTCCCATGTGTGGTAAATCCTACCTCTGTGATGTTAATGAACAGGATCAGAGGCAGTTATGTTAATGAGGCAGGACTCAATCTTCAAAATTAGGCTGTATCTTGAGTCAATCACTTTTGAGATATAAAAGAGAGAAGCAAGCAGAGAGATGGTGGACCTCATACCACTAAGAAAATAGTGGGAGGAGCACAGTGCATCCTTTGGATCCAGGGTCCCCGTACTGAGAAGCTCCTAGACCAGGGGAAGATTGATGACAAGGACCTTCCGCCAGAGCCAACAGAGAGGGAAAGCCTTCCCCTGAAGCTGATGCAGTGAATTCAGACTTCTAGTCTCCTAGACTGTGACAGAATAAACTTCTATTTGTTGTAGCCATCCCCTTGTGGTATTTCTGTTATAGCAGCACTAGATGACTAAGACACTGCCTTTCCCTGTTGCCATGCACTCTGAGGTATAAAACCTCTGGACTCCTTTGCCTTAAGGCCCTTCCTATCCAACGTAAACTGGAGCCTTAGGTGTGAAGAAGAGTTTTCCTCTATCAACTCACCCTGGGATGGGGGTTTGATAGAGGCCAACCCCACTATGCAAATTACCCCCACTTACCTGCATCCCAACCACTGTGTGAGTATATGGATGCCATCGGGTACCATCAACTAATGACTGAGACCTCATTTTTCATCATGGCTCATCTCAACACATCTTATTAATCAGAGTTCAGTACTTTTTTTTTGGTAAATGTACAAATCTTCAATGCATCATTTAATAAGTTCTGACAAGCGGATACACTGATGTAGTCTAACCCCTATCAAGATGCAGAATGATATCCTCACCAGGTGTCTCTTCCCATTCAGTTTCCTGACCCAAAGGTGTTTTCTGATTATTGTTTTCACCATACGTGAGTTTTGCTTGCTGTAGAAATTCACATGTATGGAATGATAAAGTCTATAAACATTGCAAAGCTTCTTTCACTCAGCACAGCGATGTCTGAGCTGCATCCTTTGTTGTGAGGATCAGTAGCTCACACCTTTGCATTGCTGTGGAGGGCCATTCTTGCACAGGTGTTTTTGTGGACTAGGGCCTTTATCTCTTGGGTTACAGAGAGGAGTGATGTGTTCCTTCCTCTAACACCCTTCCATATTGTCTCTCATAAATACAGACATTAATTTTTTCTGAAGTATAGCTAGACCCTTATGTAAAACTGGCGCAGTGTTCTTTGTGTATTTGAGGAGTACATTAAAAAGATGAATACTCAGAGAAAGTTAACAGGACTCCCCTAGATTTTATTCTCCATACTTTAAGTTTAGCAGACTTGCAGAGAAGAACTTTGAGTCCACCTATGTGATTTAGAAACTTACTATTTCTTTAATAAACGACAAAGTTTATTAGTTCAATGAAGCAGTGTTCCAATCTATCATGTGTATTCTCACCTGGAGACCAGTTTTCTCAACAAACAGACTTGGAGGCTATGGGTTTTTTGTTTGTTTTAATTTTGTGCCCAGGTCTGGGATTGCACAGAACCCAACGTATAGTCAGTACTCTCAGAGTTGTGGGTAGATACAGCTAATCAAACCGGCACTGACATCACCGTGTAATAAACGCCAGGACAGGCATCAAAGCAGGGTCCAACGGGACTACACAGAGAAGGCCCCTGAGTCCTAGGGAGTCAGAAAAGACTCCTGGGAGGAAGAACCTCTGGGAGCAACCTCGGTCCTGAGGATTGAGCCAGATGAGGGGGCACTGAGAGAGGAGAGGAGAGGAGAGAAGAAAAGAGCAAGGGGTCTGGGATGGAGAAGGCAGAGTGTTTAAGGCAAACATGACATCATAAATAAAAAGCTAGAAAGCTTGAAGCTCAGTACTGTCGGAGAGCAGAATTTAAGGTGATGGGAAATGGAGATGTCTGTCAGCTTGTTCCACTGTGGTGGCCTGTGTGTTGCTACAATGCTGGAAGCCATGCCAGAGGTATTTCAAATACCAGCAGAGTTACTCAGGGTGGACAGGTTTTAGCAGAGCTTCCAGACTAAGATAAGACTATGAAAAACGGTCTGGCAATCTTCTTCCACAATTAGCCAATGAAAAACCTGTGGATCACAACAGGATATGATCTGATATAGTGCTGAAAGATGAGCCTCTAGGTTGGAAGGCAAGAATGGACTCAAACATACCAAGGATCGTGAAGATGGCACTGGACCAGGTAGCATTTCCTTCTGTTTTACTGGGGGTCACCGTGAGTTGGAGTTGATTCGACAACAACGAACGACAACAAAAATGGAGATGAGGCCAGAGAGATGGGCAGGAGCCTGAACATTCAGGTCTCGCATAAGGCCTTGGAGAATTAGGAGTTTATGGTCAAGACTCCAAGGAGCCTCGGAAGAGTCTGAGCAGGAGAGCAAGAGGCCAGCTGTGTGTTTTGGAATCATCTGTCTAACTGCAGTGGAAAAAGATTAGCGGGCAGCTAAACAAGGAGCAAGAAGAGGGTACACCAGGAGTCTATTGTGGTCCTCGAGGTTAGAGAAGTAAGTGGTTGTTATAGACTCAGTTGCGTCCTTCAAAAATATGTGCTGTAAACCCTAATCCCTATACAGGTGGTTATGATCTCATTTGGGCATGGGTTTTCTTTGTTACGTTAAAGTGGCAGTATTAGGGCATGTGTGTCTGAAATCAATCTCCTTTAAGATATAAAAGCAGATTAAGCAAGCAAGCAGAGATGGAGAAAGACAGATGCCATCATCACGTGAAGATCACCAAGGGGCCAAGCAACAGAAGCTGAAAAGAGACAAGTTCCTTCCCCCAGAGCCAACAGAGAGAGAAAGCCTTCCCCTAGAGCCGGCGCACCAAATGCAGACGTCTGGCCTCCTAAACTGTGAGAAAATACATTTCTGTTGGTTAAAGTCACTCACTTGTGGTGTTTCTGTCGTAGCTAGATCGCTCAGACAGCGGTCTTAAATGGTGGTAGCAGAAGTAGGCTAGGCGTTGAAGACGCTAACAGAAAAAAAAAAAAAAACTATTCCTTTACCTGTCTTCTACAACACTTCACATGAAAATAGATATAAGCTCAACTATTTTTAATGGTAAGCAAATCAGACAAGCTCTTCTCAAAGTTAAAATAGGAGCCTTGAAGCCACAATGGTCCTCAGAAGCAGAGACAAGCCTTGAAGCCACAATGGTCCTCAGAAGCAGAGACCAGCCTTTTAGAAAGCAACGGGGAAGCAAAGTTCACACCAAGATGGTGCTTGCTCTCTTCCTGGCCACACAGAGAGGAAGACACCCAGAGCTCCTACATCTTGGTGACCTCACCGTTGCGTTCTCCACCCAGGACCCACAGCGGACATCGCCTGTCACAGCCCTGGCCACAGTTCAGTCCAGCTTCCAAACTCTACTTCTCTGTTTCTGTACCTCATTTTTACAACTGAGTTCTCTGCAGCCCCAATATACATTGCTGTTATGTTCAATTTTAGATTTCACACATTACAAACTATTTTGGTTTTTTGGCTAGTGGGGTGTTTCTCATGAATTAATTGTAGAGAATTCAAGGGTAGTATCTCTGTCTGTGTAAATAACTGTCAAGTGAGGGGGTTCTCAGTTGTGATTTATTAAGGATATAGAGATACATCCAAAAGTTCTAGATGTTACCTAGAAAATCACTACCCATGGATTTCTACATATTTTGCTGCTAAATGACATCAGCTAGGCCCATAGTCTTCCAGCTTTATTGACTGAGAAATTTGAACAAAATACACACTCATTTTACCCTCAGATTTCCCTCTAAGTCAAGTGTTGGCAAACTACAGCCTGTGAACCAAATCCAGTCTGCTACTTGTTTTTGTAGATAAAGTTTTATTGGAACACAGTCGCGTTCATTCATTTACAGATCCACTCATTTACGTATTGTCTGCGACAATTTTTATAATGGAGAATGGAGTATTTGTGACAGAGACCTTATGGTCCACAAAGCCAAAAATATTTACTATCTGGTCCTTGCAGAAAAATTCATGGGAACTGCTCTAAGTGAAAAGGAAAGGTAACAACTAAAATATCCTAATTTCTAAAACCAGTACCAGTTGCCATGGAGTCCACTCTGACTCATGGCAACCCCACATGGGTCAGAGTAGAACTGTACTCCACAGGGTTTTCAATGGCTGTGTTTTTGGAAGGAGACGGCCAACCCTTTCTTCCAAGGTGGCTCTAGGTGGACTCAAACCTCCAAGCTTTCGGTTAGCAATCGAGTGTGTTAACTGTTTGCACCATCTAGGGACCCCTCCTGTTTTCTAAACCTGCTGAAAAGGATTAAAAAATGATCAGACATTGAAACCACAAAAGAAGAAGAAAGGTTAAAATAATCCCCTAAGACACCTCCCACGTCTTCATTTTACTCAGATGTACAAACTCAGGGGCCGCCTGAGAAAGCAGAGCACACTGAAACCCAGCAGCAGGTGACATCGACAGATGGGAAGGGCTGTCACGTTTCTGAAAGACATCCTAGGTCGGCTAATTAACCTGTCAGAAAGCCATTCAAGGAAAGCTGTCAGTCCCCACTGGTGGACTCCGATTTAAGAGGATGGAGAGATCAGAGAAATGCTTTATGATGTATTTAAAAAAAAAAAAAAAAAGCTCAGATCTTTAACGATGCGAGGACACAAAGCTGAGTCACGCACACTTTTCGGGGGTGACATTTAGAAGTCTACCCCCTCCCCCTGACAGCATGACCCGCACACACAGCCAGACCTAAACCTGACCCAGGGTGGCCCCTCACCACCAGCTGCACGACCCGAGTAACCTCTCCTCCTTTAATAGCAAAGCTTCGGTGCCACTCCTTGTACATGGAGAGTATTTGTTTTAATAACTCAGGGAATGAAAGATAAATCTGTCTTAATTTCCACTTCAAAAGAATCATACAATCCTTCCTGGAATGCACCCCCTCACCAGTGCTGGGGTGTAATTCTCTAAGGCACATTTGGGGATCCTTATTTGGTCCACAGCCTTTATAGAATAAAAAGCATCCCAGCCCAACATCTTGCTTTCCCCATAGCTCCCCCACCCGCCTGGCCCCCGCCTCGGTTTGCCTTCACGACTAAGCCAGCATGAGGAGCCGGTATGTACCCAAAAGGTACTGTGGACCTTTTGCAAAGCTGGTCAAATTATAATATACCTTACGTTGTTTTTTTCCCCCACATATAATAATAAACACGATTGATTCTTACAGTTTAAAGCACAGTTCTGGAAATTAATGAAGTAAAATCTTCTCTGGGTAGATATCCTATCCCTACCCTCCCCTCCCCCAGGCACCCCAGACTGGTGTGTCTGTTCATGTGACGAAGACAATCATAGCCTTGCCTGGGGGCCCAGTCTCTTCCTGTCTCCTTTTTTACTCACACTCTGCCATTCTTTTCCCCTCTGAGAGTAAAAACCCCAGGACAAGATTGTCACAAAAAGGATTATCTTTCAGATCAATGGTGAAATTGATTCCAAACCCGACTATTTATCGGCCTGCAGCAAAAGTGCAACTGGGCAGGAAATATGTCTTCCCTGGCGAACGCGTGTTTAGTTCACCTCATTCTGTAAGACCTGATTCCTGTCCGTGTTTCAGTCATTTACCAAGTGGGCTTCTAGTTTTCCTAGGAATATGTGCAAAATTAGGACGTATGCTCCAAAACCACTGTCTGTACTTCTGATGACAAAGTATATCCCACAGGCCAAAGTGATCTCTTCAATATGCCTTTATAGTAATGTAGAGTCCTTTACTTTGCGCTTAATAATTTTACAGTAGCCCAGATACAGGCTATTTTTTTCAGGTAAATTTTCTAACCCTTAAAATGAAGGCTAAAATATAGACTAAATGGCAACAGTTTCAACAGGAATAGATGACATTAGCTACAGTGCTTCCATGTACTAAGTACGTAAATGTAGTTTTGGTCATCCGTATCTCTCCCCATTAATTGTTTAACCCCTGTCATGGACTGAATTGTGTCCCCCAAAAATACCTGTCAACTTGATTAGGTCATGATTACCAGTATTGTATGTTTGTGTAATCTGACGTGATTTCCTTATGTGTTGTAAACTCCATCAGTATGATGAGGTTATATGTGATCTCCTTATGTGTTTTAAACTCTATCACTGTGATGAGGTTATACTGATGACGTCTACCAGATTGGATAGTGTCTTCATCCAATCTCGTTTGAGATATACAAGAGAGAAGCGAGCAGAGACACATGGCAACCTGATACCACCAAGAAAGCAGTGCTGGGAACACAGCGCATCCTTTGGACCTGAGGTTCCTGCGCAGAGAAGCTCCTGGACCAGGGGAAGACTGATGACACAGACCTTCCTTTACAGCTGAGAGAAAGCCTTCCCCTGGAGCTGACGCCCTGAATTTGGACTGATAGCCTACTGGACTATGAGAGAATAAATTTCTCTTTGTTAAAGCCATCTACTTGTGGTATTTCTGTTAGAGCAGCACTAGATGACTAAGACAACCACCAAACCCAAGGGACAATTTCCTAAGATTACTGACAATTTTATCAACACCAACTAGATACAAGTATTATAAGCCCAGAAAACCTGGAGCTGATTGGACAGCAGCTAGCAACAACAGTATAATTTAAATAAATTAATTTAGAACTCTAGCTCACCTTACAAGTAATTCAAAACTTCCTATCTAGAAAATACTAAACTGTATAATTGATTTATAACAGGTTGCTATAAATCATTAAATATACATATATTACCCTGGGTAGACGTTACCTTAAAGAGACAGTGTAAGAAAAAGGGCTCTTCGGGGCAAGAAATATTCATCTATATACTTATATACGCATATATGTGAAGCACTAGAGCAATGATTTATTATAGTCAAACAGGAAATAAACAGCGAGGAAGAAAACGAGAATGTCAGAATGATATATACATCCACACTGCCTTGTACGAACATACTACAATGTCCACTGTAGACATTCTAAGTTTCTTAGACCAGAAATAAAGGAAGACCAAAATTTGGGGGCGGCCAATTATTTAGACTCCAAATGCATTTTCTCATGAAGTATGCTTATATGCAGCGACAAAAGTCTTATGTAACCATAATGCCACTGACCTCAAATGTATAGATCCAGAGTTGATTGTGGATTGTAGAGTCCAAGGCCAAACACCAGGGCTCCTTCTCCAAGATCGGATTTGCGGTAGAGAGAGCAATTAGCCTACAACAGGGCAGGACCAACACGCAGCTGAACTTGGGCGGGAACTGGGGCGATACATGAATTTCTCTTGTCTTTGTTATTCATCTTACTCCTGAAGCCTACTGCCTTGAAATGTTTACTATATGTATTTAAAACATTAATACAAATACATCAAATACACTAACTGAAACAGAACTGACAAATGACAACAATTTGATTCTCATACAAAGTTTATTTATCTTTGGGCAATCTATCTCCCCAGGTCAGTACCAGCCATTTTGACAATATCCTAGAACAGAATAAAAGGTACATAGTTTAAAAACCTGTTGCCTTCAAGTCAATTCCAACTCATTGTGACCTTATAGGACACAACAGAACTGTCCCATAGGGTTTTCAAGGCTATAATCTTTATGGGAGCAGATTGCCAGGTCTTTCCCCTGCAGAGCAGCTGGTGGGTTTGAACCGCCAACCTTTCAGTCAGCAGCGGAGAGATTAACCATTGTGCAAAGATTGTGAGGATGGGTCAGGACTGGGCAACCTAAGGTCACTATGAGTCAAAACCAACTCAGTGGCACCTAACAACAACAACAAGCCCTAATATATCAAAGCTAAGCATTCTGAAATGCACCACACCGACATTAAATAAAATTAAAATCAGGTCTATTATAGATAACTACATGAAGATTACTAGAAACAAAACGTTGAAATTGCGTTCTCCACAATGCTGCTTTGGATATTCTTGTCATGTTACTATTTCCTAAACTATCTGAGATACATGAAGTGAAGGGTAAGTGAGGGAGCTCTGACAACATCAACAACAACAAGGCTAACACTTACATAGCACTTACCTTGTGCCAGGCACTATCCTAAATGCTTTGCAAATATTAACTCAGCTATTTCTCCTAACAGTCCTTATGAGTTAGTCATCTTTCTTATCCCCATTTAATAATGACAAGAGGAGGAAGTGGTGGTTCAATGAATGAACTCTTACCCCCCATGGGGAAAATCCGGGTTCAATTCCTGGCCAGTGCAGCTCATGCATGGCCACAATCTGTCTGTCACCGGAGGCTTATGTGTTGCTATGATGCCGAACAGGTTTCAGCAGAGCTTCCAGACTATAAGATACACTAGGAAGAAAGGCCTGGTGATCTACTTCTGAAAATCAGCCAATGGAAACCCTATGGATCCCAATGGTCTGATCCATGATCCATCAAGGGGTTTGCATAGGACCGGGTAACATTTCTTTCCACTGTGCATGGGATTACCAAGAGTTGGGGGCCAGTTCAACAGTAGCTAACAACAATAATAATGACACAGCTAAGGTAAATAGGAGTGATGAACATTGCACAAGGCCACAAAGCTGGTCAGGCGCAGAGGCAGGATCTGAACCTGGGCAGCTGGCCCCCAAAGTCAAGTTCTTAACCACGATGCCACGGTTCTCTCCTACTCTAGATTTTACTTGTAAAGATATCTCTAGATATAATACTCACTAATGAGTCTATAATTAGTGTGCTACTATACTGTTTGGATACACCATGCCACTGTTGGTCACTATTTCAAACACCGAAGCAATCATGTCCTACTATAATTTCTCAGCAAGTTCACAGATTGTAGAATATTAACAAGTAACTTTAAGCTATAAAACAATTTATACATAAATGAAGGATTTCTAGTGGTATAATAGTAACCATAGTAACAAAGTAAGATGGGTTACCAGAGTGAAAAGTATCCTAAGCTATTTGATGCCCTCCCAAAAAGCTTTCTCTCAATTTACAATAAGGATATAACCAGTAGTAGCAAAATAATACTAAATTTTCATAATGGATTATATTGCTATCCAGATTAGCAATATTTCATCTTAGCATTTTTATTTCCTAAAGAACAAGGGTTATATTCAAATCTGTCCAATTTACATCTCAATAACAGGAGAATTCAATTCACTCAAGACTTTACACTAAATTGTGAATAAACTAATATTTTTAAAAAGTCATGATACGTACATAGGTTCAATGAGAAAAATACACAATTATTTACAATACTATATCCATCCTATATAAATAAAAAGAGTTCCTGTATATTTAGTATAGAATATAATCATAATTAACTTTAGATGTATTTCTCTAAGAATTATATTTTTTAAAATCAAAATCTATTGTGAAGATTAGGCATCACAGGAGAAGAATATCTATTGATAAAGGAAGAATAAAAATGCTTAATATTATTTGCAGAAGGAACGCCAACATTGCATATAGAATTAACAAACAAAGAAATATTGAGCATGATATCTGGTTTTGCTAGAGGGATTTTTGTTTTTTTTTTTTTTTACTTTTACAAACTATTTGGCTGAATCAGATTTCTGTGTCTCGTTTTTGTTTTTGTTTTTTTTTATTATTCTACTTCAGGTGAAGGCTTACAGAACAAATAGTTACTCATGAAACAGTAGTACACATATTGTTTTATGACACTGGTTAACAACCCCACAACATGTCAACCCTCTAACTTGTCAACCTTTTTTTTTGGTGAAAATACACATAGCCAAAGATACACCATTTCAAAAATTTCTACATGCACAGTTCAGTGACATTGACTACGCTCTTCCAATTGT
>NW_004443938.1:8450603-8451685 GCF_000243295.1 Trichechus manatus latirostris | reverse complement strand
TGGTCAGAGCAGTCAGTGGTGGTAGCTGGGCACCATCTAGCCATACTGGACTCAGTCTGGTGGAGGCCTTGGTAGCTGTGGTCCATTAGTCCTTCGGACTAATCTTTTCTTTGTATCCTGTTCTCTTCATTCTCCCTTGCTCCCAAAGAGATGAGACCAGTGGAGTATCTTAGATGGCCGCTCAGAGGCTTTTAAGACCCCAGACACTACTCACCAAGGTAGAATGAAGAACATTGTCTTTAAAAACTGTGTTATGCCTATTGAGCTAGGTGTTCCACGAGACCATGGTCCCCACAGCCCTCCGCCCAGCAATTCAGTCCCTCAGGGAGTTTGGATGTATCTACGGGGCTTCCATGATCTGTCCTTGTACAAGTAGTGCTAGTTTCCCCTGTACTGTGTACTGTCTCACCCTTCACCCAAGATACCACTTATCTATTGCCTATTTAGTATTTGCCCCCCACCCCTCCCATCCCTGGTAGCCAACAAAGATTGTTACATTTTGTGTGTGAATTTTTTCATGGGTTTTTACAACAGAGGTCTCATACAATATTTGTCGTTTTGTGATTGGCTTATTTCACTCAGCATAATGTCCTCCAGTTTCATCCATGTTATGAGATGCTTCACAGATTCATTGCTTTCTCGTTGCATAGTACTCCATTGTGTGTATGTACCATGGTTTGTTTATCCATTCATCTGTTGATGGGTAACTAGGTTGTTTCCATCGTTTTGCTGTTGTGAACAATGCTGCCATGAACATAGGTGTTCATATCTCTACTCAAGTGACGACTCTTATTTCTTTAGGGTATATTCTAGGAGTGGGATTGCTGGATCGAATGGTATGTCTATTTCTAGTTTTCTGAGGAAAGCGCCATATCATTTTCCAAAATAGTTCTATCATTTTGCATTCCCACCAGCAGTGCATAAGTGTTCTAATCTCCCCGCAGCCCCTCCAACATTTGTTATTTCCAGTGTTTTTGATTCGTGCCAGTAATTCTGGGGTGAGATGGTATCTCATTGTGGTTTTAATTTGCATTTCCCTAATGGCTAGTGATCATGAGCATTTCCTCATGTGTCTGTTGGCC
>NW_004443938.1:8434912-8449991 GCF_000243295.1 Trichechus manatus latirostris | reverse complement strand
GTCAGCTCTTTGCCCCAGCTCTTGGACAATTCTGAGGATTAGAGATTTGAATTCCCTATCAGGTAGTTCTAGTGCATTTTCTTCCACTGGAGAGTCATCTGGTGTTTTATTTTGGACGCCTACTGGAACCATCCTGTCCTGTTTTTGTAAATGTTTTGATATTGTCTGCTGTCTTCGGGGTATTCAGTAGTTATTTTTTCATTTATTGATTGTAGATTTGTTTGTTTCGTCCCTTTTTTAAATTTTACTACGAGCAGTCGGACTGTGTGTTCTTTGTTGTTTGCTCGTCTGTGGGCACAATACTTTTCACCTCCTCCAATTCGCACTGTCAGTCAATCAGATATGGTACGGCAGGGCAGGTTTAGCTGAGGAGGAGTTACTGGGACTAGTTGGTTGTGGCACTTAGTACAGACTCCAGGGCGGGTCGGTAATCAGTGCAGGGCAGGTTCCAGTAGGCCATGCCTGTGCTGCTTGGTGGTGTGATGTTAAGCGCATGGTGCAGGTAGGCATGATCCAGCGGGGTGATTGTTATGTGTGGAGCTAAGATGGATATGGGAGAGAGGAGAGAGGAACAGGAGCCAGAACCATACAAACAAACAAAAAAGAATGCTCGGGAGCTTGCCGTTGGAGTGGAGACATGAGAGACTAAGAAATGGAGAAAAACAGAAAGGGGAATAGGAAGAAAAGAAAAGAAAGACTATATAAAAATCAGAAAGGTTAAAGAACCGCAAACTTCCCAGGGATCCTGCCAGTGCAGCTATGAGGTCTGGGGAAGTCGCTCTCAAGTTTTGCAGTACAGCCTGGCTAGAAGGCATAGAGGTATACAATGCCAGGTATTCAGGGAACAGAAAGAGAAGGAAGACATAGACAGATGAGAAACTGAGTAACAAAGAAAGACAAAAAGGGAAAAAGAGGGTAAAGTTTGGAGGCCAAGTTGGGGTGAAGAAGGGTGGGGGTGGGAAAGCGTATATCGCAAATTACCTGTTGTTTTGTCTCCCGCTGGAAGCTCCGTGAAGCTGCTTTCTCGTACCCCTTGTTTGTTGGTCTCTGATAGGAGTCCAAGATGGCAGATCTGCACTGCGTTAGTTGGTAGGAGGCCTCTGCATGAATCTCTCCTTGCTCTCTGTTCTCTGTCAGTTTTCTCACTCCATTTGGTGCTTGGCTGAGTTCTTTATCTCTTCATTTGATGTTTTACAGTTTCGGGATTGTTGTTTTCTCTGTTCGGCTTAGTTTTTCGGATCTTTGCTGTGGAGGGACGGTGTGGTGCCTCTCCCTAGAGTGCCATTTTGCCGGAAGTCTAGAGGGGTTTGTTTAGCTCTGTTCCCTTCAATGTGTATCAATGACACGGGTAAACTGCAACAGGTCATTGCATTTCAAATATTTGAGTGACAGGAGACAAAAAAAATTCAGATAGTTTGGTACAATGTGCTGATGTTTAATAGAAATGACTATGCCTGAGCTTCATAAAAACATCTTTACAAGTATAAAAATGAAGGAAATGTGGTATTAAATGACAATTGCCTTCACAGAAATCAACAGGGTATGAACGCAAGGGAGTCAATATTTTCTTAGGTGTTCTGTGATTTTATAATACTGAGACTAAATGAGCTCATGACCTGCCCTGTGTTACACTGTCACACCTCAAGTACTAGAGCATCACATTTCAGGAAGCACATATAAACAGTAAGACATTTAGAGGAAAACCACCAGGACAATGGAGTGTCACAGTCATGTCATATGAGGAGGGATAGAGTATTTAAATCATATCACATGAGGAGAATGTCACATTGATGGTGGGCAGGCTCTGCTCGACACGAAGTCCCTGAGGTCAGGGTCTGTGATGGTTAATGTTCTGTGTCAACATGGCTAGCCTATGATTCCCAGTGGTTTGGCAGATACTGGACTGGCTGCTCTTCCATATTGCAATATAATATAATCACCTACCATGATGTGATCTGTTCTGATTAGCCAATCAGTTGAAAGGGGAGTTTCCTTGGGGGTGTGGCCTGCCTCCAGTGTATAAACAGATGTTCTGGCAAAGCTCACTCTCAACCCTGCACTCTTCCCATTGCCTGACCTCCAGTTCCTGGGATTAAGTCTGCAGAAGTCTCTGGCCTGCCACCTAACCTGCAGCTTTTGGATTTGCCAGGCCCTGCAACCCTGTGAGCTATATATATCTCACTGGTTCTGCTCCTCTAGATAATCCAGGCAAAGACAGGGTCTGACCACATCTTAGTTAATTTGGTCACCCATACCAAGTACTCAACAGGTGCAGAGTAAATGTTTGTTGTATAAATGAACACAATTATGTATACCTAGATGTGCAGAAAAGAATACTTAGATATGTCAAGGCTGTGAAAATCTCCAAATATTTGAAAGAGTGTGCACAGAAAAAGGTTACAAAGTATTTTGTCTGGACCCAACAGTAGAACTCAAGTGTGGATGGCACCAAAAAGCAAATTCCAGCTCAGTTAAAAGAAGACCACTGTGATTTTCAGAGCCCTCCTCTGATGGATTGTCTGCTTGGTTCCTCATGCTGACCACGGCCGTGCCAGATAAGGTGGGGACGGGCTGGCATGTGGGGAGATGGCTTCCCAGTGCACGGGAAAGCCAGGGCAGAGATCCCGCAGCATTGACCCCGGTCTTTCTCCAGGTGAGGAGGGTAACTACCTGATACACAGGTGGGTTTAGGCACTGGAGCTTGCAGACGTGCCCTTACATGGAAGCAGGTGGGTGATTAGGCTAAGCTCGTCCAGGACGGAGACGGGAGGCCAAGGCATAAAATGATGGTGGTGGTGCAGTGTGAGTTGAGCTCCCGATCCACTTGCCCTAAGTGGTGCGGACAGTGGTGGCTCCTGGATGCTCTCCGGGGAGGTGGGGGGTGAGGGGGCCTTCACTGAGGGATGCTGAGCCTGCTCCTGCCCCGTGAGGGCCACCCTGCTGTGTATGCGTTCTACACTACTGGAAGATTAAATTGTAGGGGCATACAGTCTCTCCCTGACAACCTACAGCCCCCTGAAAGCAAAATGTTGAAGCTTCCTTCTAACCCTGAAGTTGTCATTATCAAAACTGGCAAATATAGGTCAAAAAGGCTAACATGAATTCTAAGAGCAGTTAACATTTAATTCTGGCACCCAGGCTACAGGGAGGCACGATTACTATTTCCATTTTACAGATTAAGAAAATGCGACTTAGAGATATAAAGTTTCCCAAAGACTCACAGCTTGGAGAGTTAGAACTAAGACTCAGGAATATCTGACTCTGAAGACAACGTTCAACCACAATGACAGACATTCCTTCACTTAAAAACTCTGGCATCAAGTAAGGAGAGAGAGAGGGAGAGATGGGGAGAGAGAGAGAGATGGGAAGAGAGAGAGATGGGGAGAGAGAGAGAAAGATGGGGAGAGAGAGAGAGAGAGATAGGAAGAGAGAGAGAGAAAAAAAATAACTACAGATTAAACCAAACAAATAAATTAAACCAAAGCTGCCTTTTAGGGAACAGACGATCAGATCTGATTATTAATTGAAAGGAATTTGAGTGACAGCCAGTGAGTTAATTTTCATCCTGCATTGCATTCACTTTGGTTCACATTATCTTGCTGGCAAACCGTACGTTATTTGTAACGATTCTGGAAATCTGCCTTTGTTGTGTTTCAGACTCACAATGTCTCATGACAGACAGCCACAGATGCAGCAGAAGGAGATCAAAGGTCAGTATCTTAAAAGCAGCTTGTGGATTCGAACTGCGAATCTTTTGGTTAGCGGCCAAGCTCTTAACCACTGCGCCACCAGGGCTCCAAAAGAATAAATACATAGTAATTATCAGGAAGGCTCAGGGGAGAATACAGAAAATGTGAAGGAACAAAGAGAATAATGATCCTGGGTTCTGAGTTGGCAGGACCAGTGCAATAAAATTAATAAATAGTACCATGAAATTGTTTAAGAATTCTGACTTTATATTCTGTAAAATACTATACACACACATATGTATTACATACGTGGATGTCAAAAGATTATGGCAGTATTACTTCTTTGTTTTCTCCTATAGTAACATTTTAATAATAGGTTAGTATCTTCTAAACATGTAGACTACATCAGAGCTATCAGATTTTTGCAGGGTAATTCACTAAACACCTAATATTTTAAGAGCAAGCTCCAACCTTACCGGGTCTGTAAAGAGATGATGAAGGGAATGGTATGGATGAAAGTGGTCAATATGACAAGGTTTTACTCAGAAAGACAGAAGGTTGGCTAGGATCGGTGCTGACATGGCTCTTGCCTTCATTCGGAGTGTGCCGAGGAAACCCCAAACCAGGACGGTGAGGACAAGGGAAATGAAAAAGTGGCTGCTGTACGGACTTGAGGAAATTCTGTGCCATGTTCCCCTAAGTGCAAAATCAGGCAAAGGCCCACATTCTGCTTTACAAACCAGTTTAGTGTCTCTTTCGAAGATATTTTAATGGCCCTTGTAAAATGCTGGATATCGTATACGCCAATTTATACATGTACTTTAATACACGTGCACATAAAATTTTAAAATCCCTAAAACGCTGAATAGATTTAGAGCATGCCTTAAAATTTGCATTTACACATCAAATACATAAATGTCAAATATGTACATAAATCCGTATAGCCTAAAAATACTCTTTAAACCTGACCTCTGGTTTAATAGCAGAAGGGGAGGTGGTGTATAAGCAAATGGGCGCTCATGAAGGAAAGGTTAGGAACTAAAAGAGGACGTGTGCTTGAGCTTTGAACATCGAGTTTTGAATCTACAAGTTATCTGTTTGTCAGATTTGTAAATTGTGACTGGTGCAATCTCAAGCCTGTAGTGCAAAAACCTAAAGATAACTAGCATAAAAAGAGCCATACAAATGTTTCTAATGGTTTTTCTCTTGTCTGCATGAAAGTGAAAGTACAGGAGCTCTGTAAAGATGATCGGTGATGCTTCACAAATGTAATTAACAACTGTTCTGACTCCTCCATTTCTGTGCAGTGAGAATGCAGTTGAGAGATGTGGCTCTTTGCTTTATTCTGACCAGTTAACAGACTATTGGATATGACAGTAATTAGACACCTCAGCTGGAAGAAGATCATTGTGTCTTAATGAGATGATTAAAAAAAAAATGTGCTTCTTGCAAAATATTAGCATGTACTTCAAGTAACAATACAATTTATTTTGTCTCTATCTTTATTGTGCTTTGTCAGCCCATATAAAAAATTCTGCAACCAAAATATGCCTTAGAAACTTATACAACATAAGCACAAAAGTAGCCATTTTTAATGAATCAAGGGTAAGTTTTAGCTGTAATGTATTCATTTTGAGAATGTTTACTAGTGATTCCCAACATGACAAGTTACAGTTGGCACGTTCTTACACTGATACATTTCACATTCACAGGGAATCTGAGCTTCTATACTGTAGTGTAGTTCAGTCTACCCCGTCCCAAATTTAACTTACTCAATTTCCATTTGAAGGATTTTTTTTTTAGACCTGAATACACATCTAACTATGAACGACCCGGCAGACACGCACAAATGCGGAGTGATCAGAGGTAACCCAAAAGGTATATTAGGATGCAACACACACCCCACCCTCAGCCCAGATCAAATGTCTCCTAGCAAGAGTCCCTCTTTGGCTTAAAGCTCTGTTTCAGTAAAGCCCATATTTAATTGCATATGACAGCTGGGAAGGATAGTCATGGAAAGCGTCCCACATGAACCCACGAGTTCATTTATCGGATATGCTAGCACAAAGTCAAGCTTAGAGGAACCGAAACATGCAATATAAAACCAGGCAGAGGAGCGAGAGACAAAGAGGGAAACGCAAAGCCCGCTGGTCAGGGGAGTCTGGGTGCAAAGGTTTGTTCATTCGTTCATACACTCTTACCCTCACTTACTCACTCTTTCCTTCAGAAAGCACTTATTGAACACCTACTGTGTGTCAGCCCAGTCTAGAAGGAATTATCACAGTTCCTAATAAGCAGGGTATAAATGAATGCTTCTTAATCAAGGTAATCCCAATCACTAGAAAAAGATACCACGTTTGGTAAAGTAGAGAGTCAGTGAAAATGCGGGAAACCCTCAATGAGATGGATTGACACAGGAGCCAAAATGATGGGCTCTAACATACCATGGATCATGAGGATGGTGTAGGACACAGTAGCGTTTTGTTCTGTTATACATAAGGTCGCCGTGAGTCAGAGCAGACTCTAGGCAACTAACAAGAACAAGGGGATCATCCTTCAGTTCTAAAACAGGAGGTTGTTCTCTTATTATATATCATTTGTTATTGCTAGTTTGCAATCAGAAGGTCCCCTGAAATTCTCTGCCTGTGTACCCCAAAACCAGAAGTTTGACCCAGGAACACCTCCACTTCCTGTGTCCAAGCTTGTCCTTCTTTCTTTCCTTTCCTTTTATCTAAGGCCCATCAGCCCACGCCCCTGGTTCCACTCCCACCACTGCCTTGCTCTGTAGATTATCATACAGGTTAACTGTATGCACATCTGATAGTAAGCCCTTTGAGGACAAGGGGCTTGCTTTCTTTATTCATCGCTCAGTCTCCCACACCTAACACTGCCTGGCTCGTGATATTCAGGTGATCAGTATTTGATGAATAAATGGACTCTGTAATGTTTGCAACTTCCACCCCACCCCATTGTTATTGTTGCTATTACCTCATCACACACCATATACCCTACTTATAAAATGAGAATACAGCTTACACTATGCCAGTGAAGGGCAAGTAACTGGCCCATGGCAACTACACAGTTAGACTTTCCTCTCTAGTAACACACTCACTAGGAGCCCTGGAGACGCCATGGTTAAGTGTTGAGCTGCTAACCGAAAGGTCGGCAGTTCAAATCCACCCAGTGGCTCCAGGAGAGAAAGACCTGCCAATTTGACCCCGTAAAGATGACAGCCTAAGAAAGCCTATGGGGCAGTTCTACTCTGTAACACATGGGGTTGCTATGAGTCGGAATTGACTCAGTGGCACCTAACAACAACAATATACTCGCGACATAGTTTTGTAACTGTACCCCCACTATATTATAAAGGTGGAATGGTAGATAGCCAAGCACATTTGAGCAGTGGGCTGGCTTTTTCCTACTATCTTCTATCAATCAATTTATTTGTATGGCACAAAATTGCTATGCCTCTGAATTGGAGCAGGACAAAGTCTTACATAATATAACACTATTTTGATATACCTTGACATATACATTATGTAACAGCATTTTCCTTTGCTATACTTTGCAATATAATAAACGAATGCTTTTTTGAAGTCAGCAACACCAGCAGGAATAAGACTTTTAAATGAAGCTCCTAGGGAGACAGAATTCTCACACTTAAAAATAGGCAGTTTATTCTTTAAGAGTTATATTCCTTTTTCTGAACTTATTAAGTGGCAGTGAAGAGGTAACAATTGCATTATTAAGCAATAAGAAAATAGTATACAGGGGGACCTACCTAGAACCTTTGAATGAGTTCTAAAAAATTATTTTTTTTAACAATGTAATGGCATTATAAGTTAGATTTTTAACTTATAAATGAAAGTTTATTCTTATGATCCTAGATGAAATATACAACCATACAATAATAAGAATACTAGTATTCATACTAACTATTGAGTTGACTCTGACTCATGGCAACCCCATGTGTGTCCGAGTAGAGCAGCACTCCATACGGTTCTCGTGGCTGTGATCTTTCAGAAGCAGACTGCTGCTTCTGTCTTCTGAGGCGCCTCTGGGTAGGTTCGACCACGAACCTTTAGGTTAGGAACCAAGTGCTTAACCGTTTGCACCCCGCAGGACTCCTCCTACCAGGTGTGATAATACTACCTGAAGCTTAAGGAGCGCCGACTGTATCCAGGCACTGCTGTGAGGGCTGGCGATGTATAGTGCAGCCCAATGGCATAAGCACAATTATTGTCGATATTTATTACACCTGAAGAAGCTGAGGCCCAGAGAGCTTCAGGAAGTTCTCCCGGGACACACAGCTGATCTGTGGCAGACCCAGGATCTAGACTCACTCTCTCAGTGCTAAAGCCCCAGACTTTCCGTAGCAAATGTCTTCATGTTTTAATGTGAGTAAAAATAAAATGCTGTCCTATTCCTCTTTCTCTCTGAAACTGGAATCATTTTTTAAAAATATTTGGAGTACATTTTAGGATAGGGATGACAGAAAATCACCAGCCACTCACATTTCAGTATCTTAAGAAGAGGACCTTATGAAGTGTGCGTTCAACCTTAACAACTCACGGATAACAGTGACTTACCTGACAACTGCCGCAAACCTACTACTCCAGGATTTCTTTAGAAAGAAACAACTATTTTAAGCACTTCTCAGGAACTGTGCTGTCAAACCGATTTCTCCATTGCCTTTATATGAAATAATATACTTTAATGACTTGAGTTAGCTGATAATAAATCAAATATTTTAAATATTTGTCTAGTTATACCAGATGCCCAGAAACCTTTCTCCCATAGAGAGGCAAGCAGAGACAAATCTCTTCCTGTGCGCAGGAAAGCAAAGATTCTTTGTGGGTAAGCTCTGAATCTAAATAAGCCTCAGTCCAAAAAGAGTTTTATTGCAGACTGATAATCCCCTAGGTTTATAATAAAAATGCTGACATAGCTTTGCTGCAGCATAACAAATGCAAGGCCATAATGTGTGCCTGTCAGAAATTCCTATTTATTTCCAACGTCCTAACAGATGTGCCTTACTCCCTTTAAATCCCCCCCAAAAGGTAATTGCTTGTCTATCAAACAGATAAACATCTTGTTTTAGGCTGTGGGGATATTACACGTGGGAAGAAAAACCCACACTCTCGAAATACACTGTGTCCAAAGCTCATGTGAAGGGAGACCAGCCATCCTTCTCACAGAGCATCCGGAAGCTACTAGACAGGCACAGCTAGATCACCCCAAGGTTCGCCTGCCGTTTCAGAGGGCAGAAAGTGAGGTTTGGGAACAGTTCTTACAACTTAAAAAAGTGTAAGATCCTCCACATAGCAACACTGAAACATAATATGTTGAGATTTTATGACACCAGCAAGGCTTGGTTCACCACCACACAATTGACTGTATTTTTACAAAATGAAAGGGATATTCTTTTAGACTTTTGGAATCAAATAATGCTTCTAGCAAAATGACCTTAAGTATGTCTCATCTAGTACTTTTCAAACTATGAATCCCATAAGTGGGTGGCAGACACTTATTTAAAAATAGATTAAAATGAAATAGAAAATATCAGAATATGTTGTTGTTGTGAGGTGCTGTCGAGTCGGTTCTGACTCATAGCGACCCTGTACACAACAGAACGAAACACTGCCCCGTCCTGCGCCATCCTCACAATCGTTGCTATGTTTCAGCCCATTGTTGCAGCCACTGTGTCAATCCATCTCATTGACGGTCTTCCTCTTTTTCGCTGACCCTCTACTTTATCAAGCATGATGTCCTCCAGGGACTGGTCCCTCCTAACAAATACAAAAAATACAAAAAACCCAAACCAAATCCACTGCCATCAAGTCAATTCTGACTCATAGCAACCCTACAGGACAGAGTAAAACTGTCCCATAGGGCTTCCAAGGCTGTAAATCTTTCTGGAAGCAGACTCCACATCTTTTTCCCACAGAGCAGCTGGTGGGTTCGAACTGCCAACCTTTCATTTAGCAGTCGAGAGTTTTAACCACTGTGCCAAAGCTCCTTATAATTAAATATAGTCAGGATAAATACCAATTCAGTTAACACACACGCAGGCATATTGGATTGTGATGTAAAATGAATTTAAGGTGCTGTAAAAAAAAAAAAAAAAAATTGAAAATCCTAATCCACGGTAACTCTTTCATTTTACAGGTGCAAAACAGACTCAAAGGGATTTTCTCAAAGGCCACAAAACTCACAGAACCTGACAGTAGAACCTAACTCTTAATCTATTATCCCACCCACTGCCCATATCTATGTTATTAATGATTGTATGTTCCTTGAGCTCTTTTTAAAAAAAAATTTTTATTGTACTTTAGATGAAGGTTTACAGAACAAATAGTTTCTCATTAAACAGTTAGTACACATATTGTTTTATGACATTGGTTAACAACCCCATGACATGTCTACCCTCTCCCTTCTCAATCCTGGGTTCCCTATTACCAGCTTTCCTATCCCCTCCTGCCTTCTCATCCCTGCCCCTGGGCTGGTGTACCCATTTAGTCTCGTTTTGTTTTATGGGGCTGTCTAATCTTTGGCTGAAGGGTGAACCTCAGGAGTGACTTCATTACTGAGCTAAAAGGGTGTCCGGGGGCCATACTCTCTGGGTTTCTCCAGTCTCTGCCTTGAGCTCTTTTTTACATGTAGATTCCCTCCACTTTAAATCCATACCTTAATTCTACTCTTGCCCCTAGATATCATGCCATAAGACGATAATACTACAGGGACATATAAATATTGACTGTGAAAAAAGACAATGGCAAGCAGTCCTTTGCTCACCATCACAGAAATCTCCCAAGATTCTCCTTCATTAATTGTATCTAGAAAGCACAAGGGAGGAACCAGAAAGGTGCGTCCTGGCTAGCACCGGTCTAGCTAAAGCAGAGAATTCTTTTAGAAGAACAGAGGCAAAATAAATTTAGCAAACACACACATTACTTTACAAAATGCACAGTAACATAGCACCTCATCCCCCAAGAGCTGGTTTAAAATGGAAATATGTAAGTGGCCTCAGAAAGGCAAATTCTTGGAATTAATAATCAAGGGGAAATACGACGTTTGAAAATAAATCCTGTAACTGATGATTGACAGTAAGAATGATCATTATGGCTTTAACACCTGGGTCTTGATGCCATTTTTAGAGTCAGCTTTGGTACAAATGGAGAATGAACTATTCTGGACATTTCTGTATTCTTGGGTTCTTTTATTTATAAAAAATAATAGATTCATGAAAAGTAGCAGCATGAAAGGACATGGTATCTATCCTTCCTTGAGTTTTTTTATCCATATAAACACACACGCACACTATAGACAGACAGGCAGGCAGGCTTACTAAAGCATAAAATAAACAGGATCACCATCCCTATTGTTCTACAGCTTCCTTTTTTTCCTAAGCAATATATTATGGTTGTCCTTCCATAGGGTCTTCATGCTTTCCAATGAGTATACGGTTTCTACTTTATACACGTTGTACATGTTGATGAAAAGTCTGATGTTAGGCCGATTGTCATTCCTTTGCAGGTAATCTATTTGACTCTCACTGGAAGATTGTATCATCTCTCGCTTCATCCTGGGGATTTTGAAATTTCACCAAGATTTGTCTACATAGAGTTCACACTGATTCATTCTGCCTGCCACTCTTTTTTAATCTAAGGGTTGATGTTTGTGGCAAGTCGAAAGCAGTGGTGGCCCCAATTTGCGCATACCCCCCTAGGTCCAAGCCCTTTCACGTCCTCTGACAGTTCTCTGGGCTTGGCCATGTAATTTGCTCTGGCCCACAGGACACTAGCAAAGAGAAGCAAGCAGAGACTTGCAAAAAAAATCCCCGTGTATTGAAGACCGCATTCTTGCTGCCCTTGGGAGTCTTGCTGCCAAGACAACAAGCCCAGATTAGCCAGATGAGGAGACCCATGGCCCAGTCACTCCTGCCCTCACAGCCAAAAGCCAGCCCAGTGACCGCTGCGGCCAACCTGCCAGCTGTCCAGAGTCACATGAGCTGGCTTGGCTGAGAACAACCAAGCCTTGCTCAGACCACGAGAACCACCCAGGCAAACCACAGACACAAGCAAAATAAATGTTTTGTTTCAAACTACTAAGTTTTGGGGTCATTTGTTACACAGCAGAAGGTAACTGACACGGTATTTCTTCAGTTTATAACAATATTCTTCCATGGACCTTTATTCTTCCACTTTCGTAGTCTATTTTATTTTTTTCTTTACCAGATGTTGATTCTACTGAATCTATCCTCTGTTCCTCCTCTTTTTTTTTTACCCATTTTCTTGTATTTCTGTTTTAAGTGTTGGGAATTAACCTTCAATTGAACTTGAATATAAAAACTAGCTTCAGCTTCAACCATGTCTTTTCTGTTAGTCAGTCCAACATTTTTTTACTTTGGTAGTCACATCTTTAACTCTAGAAATTTATTCTTCTCTGATTGCTCCTTTTTTCGTAATAGCTTGTTATCACTATGATATCCTCTCAAATTCTGCTGAAGGTACTAATTAGACTTCCTTTTAAATATCTTGTAGTCCCTGAATTATACCTCAATCTTCTGGTATCAGTTAGTGGTTCTTTTGTGTTCATCTAAATATAGTTTTTCCTTAAATATCTGATGATCCTTGATTATTAGTTTATTTTTCTGAATGAAAAATTAAGTTGATTGGTATATAGGTAGCTCATATTGTTTCCTCAACATTGTCCAATGTACCAGCCCAACAGGCCCTTCCTGGAATGGAAGGGTGTCACAACCAGAAGGTCCTGTGGGTTTCAACTGCAGAGCATAGACAAGCCAGTGACCCTACAACTGCCAAATAAGGACCGTTTTGTTTTCTATGTGGAACGCTTGGTGAATTTAACTCCTGAACACCTTTTCTACTTTTTTCTCCAATGTTCAGCATAGAATTCCACTGTGAAAAGAATATCCTTTCCATTACTTTAACACTGCGTCAGCAGGGAGAGGAGTTGGGCCAGCTGTTTACTCTGCTGTCCTAAGCTGGAGGGAGAGTAATTGACTTCACCTTTGACCTCTTTTTAGGTTAAGCTTCTTCAGAGTATAAACACCTGAGTAGAGAACAGAATCCAGTGATTTTATTTTAAGAGAACACATTTGGAGAATGATTTATGTAGGGAATGATCGCATAAAGAATAATGAGTGTTTTCTAATGCAGAGATTTTATAAGGAAAAGTTGTTGCCTTCTTTCATTTTAAATCTTGTTGTTAGTTGCCATTGAGTCGATTTCAACTCCTGGTGACCCCATGTGCAGAGCAGTACTGCTCCACAGGGCTTTCAAGCTGTGGCCTATCAGAAGCAGATTGCCAGGCCTTACTTCCAAGGTGCCTCTGGGTGGGTTTGAACTGCCAACCTTTCAGATAGTAGTCTAGGGCTTAACCATTTGCACCACTCAGGGACTCCATTCCAAACATATATACACACATATTTATGTGTGTGTGTGTATAACACTTTCAAAGGGTGTCTGTTGAAAGCCACAATTACACAAGTGAATGTTATCATCTGCAAACATCACTGCACTAAACATTCTAGAAACTTGAAGTTCGTTTAACCTTTCTGACACTATCTTCTTTATGTTTCCAAACCTATGAAAGCGACATAGTCTCCAAAGAAAAGCAGGATACTAAGATAAAATGAAGTCCTTTTCAATGGCCCAGAGAGCAACTGTTTCCCAAGAAGCACGTTCATCGAGGCTGGAGGTGGCAAAGCAGTAGCAGCCATCACCTTCACGATCAAGCTGATTTTGAAACACACCTGAGCCCCTGTTTAGCTTTGCTATATTAGTATGCTCATTTGTCTGCAACCTCAAGGCTGGTGTCCAACAAGTTATAGCAGTCGAAAGAAATAGGTTTTATTTTTTAAAAAAAGTGTACCTAGTAAGGCTTCCCTCAATTACTTTCATTTTAAAACTGTGATTTAAAAATTTTGGCAGCAGAATTTACAGGAACCTACAAATGCATATATCAAACAAATACAGTGAAATTGTTTTGCTTAAGGAGGTTGGGGTGGAAGCAGAAAACCTCTGTGACTTAGATTGAGGGTCCCTGAGATACTCCAAAGATCCCTGTCCTCAAAAGAGACTGAAATCTATCCTGTATTACAAAATACAAGGATATGTGATTTCACATTTTTAAATTATTGGTATAAATACTTTTCTTTTCATAAGTTTACTGAAAACAGTTAAATATTACATATTATTTCGTCAACTCATTGGTTAAAACATTTCTACGTAAGCGGAGCTTTACTGGCACTGAGAGAGTTGCCTGGAAGCATAAGGCATGGTTTCTGATCTCTCGGGGTTCCAATCTAAATCACATATGAGGCCGAAGCCACACTGTGAGGTGCTTAATGCTGTAGCAGACCCAGAGAGGTTGCAGTATTTAAGCAGATTAACTGGAGAAATGAGAAAGGAGGTTATTCCAACTGCATCTTAAAAGATTGAAGAAAAACACACCGAACCCATCGCCACGGAGTCAATTTGGACTCACAGCGACTGTACAGGACAGAGTGAAACTGCCCCACAGGGTTTCCAAGGCTGTATGGAATCTTTATGGGAGCAGACTGCCACATCTTTCTCCCATGGAGTAGCTAGTGGGTTTGAACCACCAACCTTTTTGGTTAGCAGTGGAGCTCTTAACCACTGCGCCACCAGGGCTCCATCTTAAAAGATGACTGGAATTGAAGAAGTCAAACGAGGAAGACAGGCAGCACGAATGCAGGGCAAACTCTGAACAAATTCCAGAAACGAAGCTACATCGGGAAGGTGGTAATGCAGGGTGTCGGTGTAATGGAAGTGGAGAGTGACATACATTGGAGTTTGAAGGGAAATACAATTAAATGACTAACTATGGAAGATTTAATCAATATTTAAACTGCTTGTTACCACTTCCGGCGGTGCCCTTCCCGTTGGAGGCACAGACGTCCTGCTTCATGCAGGTCAGGACTGGACAAATGACCTGCTTTGACCAATGAAGTGGGAGGGGAAGAGACAGCCATGGCTTCTCATCCTTCTGCCACAGGCTGGCCCTGTCCCAGGTAGGGACAAGCCAATAAGCCACTGTCCCAGAATGAGGACAGCATGAGCTGTGGCACTGCCAACTCACAAGGAGCAAGTGAATCAACAGTTGAAGCCTTAGGGCCCTTTATTACCGCAGCATAACCTACACAGTGCTGACAAATACAAAAGGCTAGAATCTTCACTACTGCAGTATAATCCAGACAGTACTGACAGATACAACAGTCTAGAACCTTCATTACTGGCAGCATAGCCTAGACTGTACTGACAGATACAACAGGCTAGAACCTTCATTACTGCAGGATAACCTAGACTGTACTCACAGATACAACAGGCTAGAACCTTCATTAC
>NW_004443938.1:8426126-8434737 GCF_000243295.1 Trichechus manatus latirostris | reverse complement strand
CAGATACAACAGGCTAGAACCTTCATTACTGCAGGATAACCCAGACTGTACTGACAGATACAACAGGCTAGAACCTTCATTACTGCAGGATAACCTAGACTGTACTGACAGATACAACAGGCTAGAACCTTCATTACTGCAGGATAACCTAGACTGTACTGACAGATACAACAGGCTACAGCCGTCTTTACTGCAGCATAACCTAGATCATACTGATACATACAAGAGGCTAGACCGGGTGAAGGATGATGTCAAAGGGAGGTCTTGAGGTTAGGCAAAAGAAGTAGCCAGTCTGGATTCATCACCATTTTTTATTTCCTAACACGCCTTTTCACTGAGAGGTCTTGACCTGGAGAGGGGTGATGCTGAGCTTGGTTTTGGCCACAGCCTTAACTTGAGATGTCAGCGTGGAAGCCAATATTCACAGCCACCCTCAGGAAACCTCCCGGGGAGGAGAACAATGGCCTCTTCAGTCTTTGCTCTCACATTCTTAGCAAGGCTTGGCCGCCTCATTTAAAATCGGGAATGAGTCCCTCCCACTCCTTTACACTCTGGCTGCCTCGACTGCTGTCTTTTTCTCCATAGCCCCTTACATCATTTGAATGTATAAATAGTTTCTATATCTGTTTACTGTCAGACTCTAGAATGTAAGGTCCATGAGGAAGAGGGCCAAAGTCTAAGCTAAGTGGAGAAAAGGAGACTGTCAGCACGGCTCCATCTCTACTTTTCCAACTCCGTACCTGATGACTTCAATATGATCAATTTCTTAGCCTACAGGTTTCTGAAAAATCAACACTTTGAAATGTTTATCGAATATCTTCTGTGGCCAGCGTTAGAAGAAAGGCCTGGTGACCTACTAAAAAATCAGCCACAGAAAACCCTATAGAGCCGTTCTACTCTGCACATGTGGGGTCACTCTGAGTCGAAATCGACTGTACAGCAACTACCAACAACAACAACATCCCCACGAAGACGGCAAGCTTCCTCTTCTGCAAATGGAAATGGGCATGAAGGTCAAAGCGCTAGGAAATCTACACCAGTATGAAGGTACAAGAAAGACTTCAGACAGTTTTCTCTAACAGATAAAACATATCACGGTGCAAGCAGACCTTGACCTACACAGGCTTGACGGATCTGATTAATGAATGACTTCTTTACAACAGGGTACGGAAATCACCACTTATGCTGCCAGAGAAAACAAGTGTTACTTGTGCTCGCAGAATGAATCCTGTGTTTTCCACAAAATGGTAACTAGATGTAATGAAATTGTATGGATGAGGGAGGTATTCCTGGCACATTATGGGTTAACTTGGCTTTTGCAATGCTGGCTGAGGAACTTACTATTCCTATATTGTTTTTTGTTGTTTTTAAATGACAAAACAAATGAGAAATTTTAAACAAAAAAAAAAATTGACTGTACTTTTATAATGCTACCATTTGAAAGGTATAGACCGATTAGGCTGTATTTGCAAAACACAAGCCCTTTCAGAGATAGCATGGGATTTTGTTTTTGTTTTCAAAAAGCTTTCCGTCTCAAAGTAAGGCACTGCACCCTTAAGAACAATTCTAAAACTCATCATAGAGAAAGAATTTTTGTTTATAAATTTCTGCTCTTATTACTTCACAGATGAAAGAAATCTAAACTAAACCCAGAAAACCAAAACCATGGCTGTCGAGTCAATTCTGACTCATAGTGACTCTCTAGGACAGAGTAGAACAGCCCCATATGGTTTCCAAGGAGCAGCTGGTGGATTTGAACTGCTCACCTTTTGGTTACCAGCCGAGCTCTTAACCACTGTGCCACCAGGGATTACAGCCTAGGAAATCCTATGGGGCAGTTCTATTCTGTCCTTCCTATAGGGTTGCTATGAGTTGGAGTTGAGTCAACAGCACCCAACAAAAGGAGTAGACAGGCTTATTAAAGTTGGAGCATGCCACAAGTGATGTCCTGTCTCTGTGAAATAGAAGGCAAGGTCATCTCTTCCCACAGGGTCGGATGGGGCTGTGAAGATGGTACAGCTCCTACTGTTTTGAATGAGGAAGCGCTTGGTGGCAGACAAGAAAGAAATATTCAGATTACAGGGTAACTATTGTATAATAAAGAAGCCCTGGTGGCACAGTGTTTAAAGCACTTGGCTGCTAACCAAAAGACCAGTGGTGCGAACGCACTGGCCACTCCCCATGAGAAAGACTTGGCGATCTGCTTCCATAAAGATTTCTAAAATCAAAAAAAAACCAAACCCACTGCCATCCAGTCGATTCCGACTCACGTGACCCTACAGGACAGAGCAGAACTGCCCCATAGCGTTCCCAAGGCTGTAAATATTTATGGAAGCAGACTGCCACATCTTTCTCCCAAGGAGCAGCTGGTGGGTTCGAACCACTGACCTTCTGATTCGCAGTCGAGTGCTTTAATCACTGCACCACTGGGGCTCCTTCCATAAAGATTACAGCCCTGGAGACACCGTGGGGCAGTTCTACTCTGTCCTATAGGGTCACTGAGTCGGAATTCACTTGACGGCAGTGGGTTTTTCTTTTATTGTATAATAACAAAAAGTTAATCTGGAAGGATGGCATGTTTTTTTCAGTCACTAAATCAACAATAAGTGTATTCTTAAATATAAGGTCCAATGGATGCTTTAATGAATAAAGGCTTTTGGTTTTGCAAGAGACAGGAATATGGTTCACATTGCTGTCACTTACATCAATCCTCTATAATGTGCAATCTTAAGTCAGTGAAGGCATTTCTGTACGGCTGCGGTACTAAAATAATGCCTTATTTAATATTTCACAAGTATTTCACTACGTGGAAACTCCATGCTGAGAATCAGTATCAAATGACTAATTTAAAACTAATTATTTCGGCATTAATCTGGATTAAAAAAAACAAACCAGCTGTTGTCAAGTTGACTCCGACTCATGGCGACCCCATGTGTGTCAGAGTAGAACTGTGCTCCATAGGATTTTTAATGGTTAATTTTTTTGAGAAGTGGATCACCAGGCCTTTCTTCAGAGGCACCCTGGAGTGGACTTGAACTTCCAACCTTTAGGTTAGTGGCTGAGCAAGTTAACTGTTTGCAGCACCCAGGAACTCCTTAATCTGGATAATGGTCCATAATCAGTGGAAAAAGAAATATTTGATATTTCAGGAGTGTCATGGATTGAGTTATGTCCCCCCAAAATATCTGTCAGCTTGGCTGGGTCATGATTCCCAGTATTGTATGATTGCGTTATCTGATGTGATTTCCTTATGTGTTGTAAACTCTATCACTATGATGAGATTATATGTGATCTCATGCATTGTAAATTCTATCACTGTGATGAGGTTATACTGATGAGGTTGACAAGATTAGTGTCTTAATGCAATCTCTTCTGAGATATAAAAGAGAGAAGTGAGCAGAGACACATGAGAACCTCATACCACTAAGAAAGCAGTGCCGGGAGCAGAGTGCGTCCTTTGGACCTGAGGTTCCTGTGCAGAGAAGTTCCCAGACCAAAGGAAGACTGATGACATGGACCTTCCTCCAGAGCCAATGGAGAAAGCGTTCCCCGGAGCTGAAGCCCTGAATTTGGACTTGTAGCCTACTGGACTGTGAGGGAATAAATTTCTCTTTGTTAAAACCATCCACTTGCAGTATTTCTGTTGGAGCAGCACTAGATGACTAAGACAAGGAGGTTCCCACTGCCCCAGATCACATACAAGAAAACACTTTTGCTGTCTTTCATTTATAGATTAAAACATGGTCTAAAATAACCCTAGAGTGTTGACCTATTATAAACTATATTTATTAAATACAGAATGCACTGCATAAAATCAAAGTTGTAACACTGAGTTAATTTTTAAAAATCCAATTTTATAATGTTTTTTGCATGTGGAAAATAACTACTACATAATGCTTGACCAGATGGTCTCTGAGTTCTTTTGCTAATTACCTACAAATCACTGCACAGGTTTTACAGCTGCTACTTATTATTAACCGTAGTATGTTTTCTCTGGGGATTTATTCCTCTTAAGATTTAAATTAATGTTAATAACTTGATGAAAGTTTCAGCAGACCAAAATATTGCAAGAGTTTATTTTCATCAACCTTTTGAAATTCTCCATTGAAGCCTGGTGGCCTGGAGCACAAAATGTGGTAGGCTGGCATTAAAATGGGGTAATAACAGCTTCTGATATAGAAAGCAATTAGCTCTTTTAAAAAAAAAAAAAGAAAGATCTCTTTTATATAAGCCATATCTAATTTGGGACATCTGCTTTAAACAATGTTAGAATTAAAGCTGAACTTCGTAATATAAGAAATCTAGGATAATTATTAATTTTTAAGGTAGAAGCAACTGAACAGCATGGCAGAGAAAATTGTAAGAAATTAAAATTAAAACCGAAGTATTTAAAATCTGATGCAATCCTTGCTTCTATCCTTCCCAGAAAAATTCTGTGAAGTTCTATCCTTTATCCAGTTGAGTAAACTACTAAGTCACAATGTAGCTTCCTTCCGGGCCAGATTCTGGCTGATTATCACCTGCGGCATTGCCCCTGCACAATGGTCCACACAAGCAGACACTAAATTTACTTGTAGCAATAAAAAAAATCCACACCTTCCAAAGCAAACAAGGTTCTTATTCTTTTCATGCACACCCTGGTTTATTATCACTTCGTTGCTGCTGTTGTTATTGTTGTTACCAGCTGCCATCTAGTCTGCCCCTGACTCACAGCGACTCCATGCACAACAGAACGCAACACTGCCTGCCTGTGCCATCCCCATGACTGGCTGCAGATCAGACCATTACAATCCACAGGGTTTTCACTGGCTGATTTACAGTAGATTGCCGGGCCTTTCTTCCTGCTGTGTCTTAGTCTAGTCTGGAAGCTCCGCTGAAACCTGATCAGCATTATAACAACAAGCAAGCCTCATGTAGTAATAGTGTATTAAAAAAAAAATAAAGCCTGAATAGATCAAATAGTTCACTGGTATCCTAAAGGCCTTTTAACTACCACTTATAAATCCTTCCCTAAGCTTTATACTGTCCTGCCAAGCTAACAAGCTGTCTTCTTACTAATACTGCACAGATCTTCAGAAAAGCTACTCTCAATTACTTTGCCTTCCCAGGCTCCCCATTCAGTCTGAGTACTGAAGAGCTACCATCAATATTAGTATCAATCATTGGTAACGTGTAACTGACATGTGGTGAGGTAGAGGTGATCACTATTTAAAATCTTTTTCCTAAATTGTGACTTTTATCTAGGGAAGAACATGTAAGGGGGAATTCAGATACTTCTGTTTCTAATAACTGATTCTATCACAAATCCACACTCAAGGCAAAGATCTTCCTTTTAATATTCCAAGCCTCTGTAATGGTGGATGGCCTTGTATTCTACCAGTGTTTTAAAAAGTCACTTCATCCATTTTGAACCTTTCACCAAAAACTCAGTAAGACATCAATACATGGTGAACATGGTACTGTCTTATTTTTGGAAGCAGGTCCCCAAACACATCCAGAATAATACACTTTCCAACCAGATCTGCTAACTTGTGAAACAAAAAATCAATAGGAAGAAAAATAAGTCTGAGAAAGAAAATAAAAAGTAAACAATTTTATAGAACCTCTTGGTCACAAGTTAAAGGGACTCCGGTCGAATTGACTAGTGTAACTCAGGAAATTACAGTTATTAGTCCTCAAGCCCTTCTAATAGAATCCTTGCCTTTTCCAAGGCTTTACTCAAAGCGACAGGCCATCAGGCCTCGCAGCCACTAAGTGCTGTTCTTACAAACCTATTATGATGTCTGGGAGGGCGCAGTGGTCTACTGTGTACAATGTGTCCAAAGAAACATAAAACCGCTAGCGCAGAGTCATCTGTTTTGGACTTCATGAGATGCCAGGCCACCCGAAGGATGACTGGTTTATTACAGTCCGTATAAAGCTGTAAGTTAAATGTAAGTAGTCCATAAACTTAATGCCGAAATTAAATTGCAACTGTCAATAATCACTTACAGACGCAGGAACTATTGTTTTTATTACTTCTGTTAGAGGAACCAACTTTTCCAACAAGACACTGCAATACTAACACTGAGGCCTGTGTGCTAGTTCCTTATCAGAGGGCTGCTTTCAGAACTGATTTTGTATAATTGCAACAAGAAAGATAAGGAGGGAAAAGTTCCGGCAAAATGGCGCTCTAGGCAGAACCACCACACCGTCCTTCCACAGCAAAGATCCGAAAAACTAAGCCAAACAGAGAATACAACAATCCTGAAACCCTAAAACATCAAATGAAGAGATAAAGAACTCAGCCAAGCACCAAATGGAGTGAGAAAACTGACGGAATGGAGAGCGAGGAGAGATTCATGCAGAGGTCCCCTACCAGCTAACGCAGCACGGATCCACCATCTTGGACTCCTATCGGAGACCAGCAAACGGGGGAACGAGAAAGCAGCCTCACGGAGCGCCCAGTGTGAAACAAAACAACTGGTAATTTGCAGTGTGCGCTTTCCCACCCCCCACCCCTCTTCGCCCCGGCTTGGCCTCTTCTGCTTCCCACGGCCACGGTCTCTTGACCGGGAAGCGCCGGCTGCTTGGATTCCACACACACAAGCAGGCGGCTCTCTGGGTGCCATTTGTTGGCTGCTGGTGTTGCTTTTTTCCGCTTCTTTTGATTTCTTCCTTACCTCTTTCCATCTACCCCTCCTTTCGCTCGAGTGCCTAGCTCCGTGTGCCATCTTTGCTTTTTCCTGAGGGGCTGCAGAGGGGCAATTTGTAATATACACTTTCCCACTCTCTACAGTTCTTCACCCATACTCGGCCTCCTCTGCTTTCTGCGGACACAGTCTCTTGTCTAGAAACACCAGCCCGCACTAGCTGGCTCTCTGAGTCCCATTTGTTGGTTGCTAGTGTTGCTTTTATTTTTTCTGCTTCTTTTGATTTCTCACTTGCCTCTCACCACCTCCCCCTCCTTTCACTTGAGTGCCTGGCTCCGTGCGCCATATTTGCTTCTTCCAGAGGGGCCACGGAGCTCCATTCGACTGTGGAGCTGCTTCCCAGTCTGGGCTACCACGCTGGTGGGGTCCCGGGGCTTTTGTTCGTTTGTTCGTTTTGAATTGTTTGTTTTCTTCTCCTTTTCTTGAGTTGGGAGCCCTTCCTGGCCAGGCAGAGCTGCGTGGCAAGGAACTCCCCTTCACCTTCCACAGACATGCAGAGGGATCGCTGAAGGAATTTCTTTTTCGTTGGTTTTTTTTTTTTTCTGTTTTTTGTCAGGGGCTTCTTGTTCTTTTTTTTTCCTTTTTAATTTGTTTTGTTTTCTTTTCCCTCTTTTTCCCTTTTTATCTTTCTTCATTGCTCAGTTTCTCTTCCCTCTATATCTTCCTTCTCCTTCTGATCCCTGACTACCAGGCGTTGTATACCTCTACGCCTTCTAGCCAGGCTGTATTGCAACACCTGAGAGTGACTTCCCCACACTTCATAGCTACATCGGTGCGATCCCTGGGAACTTTATGGTTCTTTAACCTTTCTGATTTTTATTTATTCATTCTTTTCTTTTCTTCCTCTTCCCCTTTCTGTTTTTCTCCATTTCATAGTCTCTCATCTCTCCATTCCAACGGCAAGCTCCCCTAGCATTCTTTTTTGTTTGTTTGTATGTTTTTGGCTTCTGTTCCTCTCTCCTCTCTCCCATATCCATCTTAGCTCCACGCATAACAATCTCCCCACTGCATCCTGCCTACCTGCACCGTGCACTTGACGTCACACCACCAAGCAGCAAAGGCACGGCCTACTGGAACCTGCACTGCCCTGATTAGCAACCTGCTCTGGTGGCTGTAGTAAGTGCCACAAACAACACATCCCAGTAACTCCTCTTTAGCTAGAACTGCCCTGCCATACCATATCTGAGTGACTGACCCTGCCAGTTGGAGAAGAAGGAGAAAAGTATTGACCACACAGACGAACAAACAACAAAGAACACACAGTCCGCCTGCTCATAGTCAAATTTTTTTTTTTAAAAAAAGGGAAGAAACAAACAAATCTACAATCAGTAAACAAGAAAAATAACTACTGAACACCCCAAAAACAGCAGACAAAATCAAAACTTTACAAAAACAGGACAGGATGGTTCCAGTAGGCGTCCAAAATAAAACACCAGATGACTCTGAAAATGCACTAGAACTACCTGATAGGGAATTCAAATCTCTAATACTCAGAATTCTCCAAGAGCTGAGGCAAAGAGCTGACAAAAATGAGGAAAAAGTAGACAAATTCATGGAAAATACAGACAAAAAGCTGGAAGAATTCAGGAAGATGATGCAGCAACAAAATGCAAAAATAAATTCACCACTAGAAATTATACAAAAACAACAATTAGAAATTCAAAAGATAAGCAACAAGATTTCAGAAATGGATGATGTCATAGAAGGGCTGAGAAGCAGATTTGAAACGGTGGAAGACAGGATCAGCAGAATTGAAGACAAAAACTTGGATACAACTCTGTTTCAGGAAAACTCAGAAAAAAGAACAAAGAAAAATGAAGAGACGCTGAGAGTTATGTGGGACACAATTAAAAGCAAAAATTTACGAGTGATTGGAATTCCAGAACGGGGGAGAAAACAGAAAACACAGAGAGGATCAC
>NW_004443938.1:8419858-8420972 GCF_000243295.1 Trichechus manatus latirostris | reverse complement strand
GAAACTGGAGGACATTATGCTGAGTGAAATAAGTCAATCACAAAAGGACAAATATTGTATGAGACCTCTATTGTAAAAACCCATAAAAAGTTCACACACAAAACGTAACAATCTTTGTTGGTTACCAGGGATGGGAGGGGTAGGGGGGAAATACCAAATTGGCAATAGATAAGTGGTATCTTGGATGAAGGGTTAGACAGTAAACAATACAGGGGAAACTAGCACAACCTGTACAAGGAAAGGTCATAGAAGCCCCATAGACACATCCAAACTCGCTGAGGGACTGAATTGCTGGGTGGAGGGCTGTGGGGACCATGGTCTCGGGGAACATCTAGCTCAATCGGCATGACACAGCTTATAAAGACGGTGCTCTACATTCTTCCTTGGTGAGTAGTGTCTGGGGTCTTAAAAGCCTGTGAGTGGTCATCTAAGATACTCCACTGGTCTCATCCCTTCGGGAGCAAGGGAGAATGAAGAGAACAGGATACAAGGAAAAAATTAGTCCAAAGGACTAATTGTCCACAGCTACCAAAGCCTCCACCGGACTGAGTTCAGTACAGCTAGATAGATGGTGCCCGGCTACCACCACTGACTGCTCTGACCAGGATCACAACAGAGGGTTCTGGACAGAGCTGGAGAATGATATACAGCATAATTCTAACTCACAAAAAAAAGACCAGATTTACTGGCCTAAAGGAGACCGGAGAAACCTCGAGAGTATGGCCCCCAGACACCCTTTTAGCTCAGTGGTAAAGCTACCTCCGAGGTTCACTGTTTCAGCCTGGGAGTGGACAGCCCCGTAAAACCAAATGAGACTAACGAGGTACAGGAGTCCAGTGACAAGGGCTAGAAGGCAGAAGGGGACAAGGAAGCTGGTGATAGGGAACCCAAGGTTGGGTAAGGATAGTGTTGATGTGTTGTGAGATTGTTAACCATTGTCATAGGGTCACATTTGTAGTAACTGTTAAATGAGAATCTATTTTGTTCTGTAAGCCTTCAACTTAAGTGAGAGTAACAGCACAATTGGAAGAGCATAGTCAATGTCACTGAACTGTGCATGTAGAAATTTTTGAAATGGTGTATCTTTGGCTATGTGTATTTTCACCAAAAAAAA
>NW_004443938.1:8390360-8419758 GCF_000243295.1 Trichechus manatus latirostris | reverse complement strand
AAAAAGGTTGAGAAATTAGAGGGTTAATATGTTGTGGGGTTGTTAACCAATGTCATAAAACAACATGTGTACTACTGTTTCATGAGAAAGTATTTGTTCTGTAAGCCTCCACCTGAAGTACAATAAAATATAAAAAAAAAGAAAATAACACATAAAAAAAAAAGAAAGTTAAGGTGGTAGATAAAACAAAAGCAAAAAATGAATGATAAGCAAAAATATGCCCAAGATAAGAATCCAGTTTATCATAATGATATGATAAATAACCTAGAATACATATCCAATTTGTAATTCTCATATAATAGAAATAATCAAGCTAACTTTTCTAAAATAAAATAAATGTTCTAATCTAGTTCTTGTTGGCAAACATAGGGAAAACTGAAATCCAAAGGATTTGGGAGGAACAACCCTATGTGAAAAGGATTTTCCATTTAAAATATTAAAGTGATAAGTTTCAATACTTGTTAAGTTTAATTTACATTTTGTGTGTGTGAATTTTGAATGTATATGTAAAATCTATCTTTTGGTATTCACTGCTAAATCTTATGACACCTACAGAACCTAGGTGATCACTCCATTTCATGGTATACAAGTATCAGGATAAGTCTTTAAATACATTCACCCAGTTAGTCCTTGGAAAACGGAGATTATAATTCCCAAGATTCCAGTGTGTAGAGAAGCTCTATTGTGTATAAAGACAAATATACAGAATTTCATATATTTGTATGATTGTTTACTTGAGAAATCAGGTAAGTTCACAAAAATCTGGACTGTGTGGACGGCCTGGTCTTTGCACCACTCAGTGAATATCAGGGGCCAATGTGCCCCATTGCTCGTGTCATCAGCCAAGTCTCTCATACACTCTGAGTGTACCTGGAGAACAGGAGGATAGCAGAACAGTTTGGTCACGTCCAGTAGTCTCTGATGGCCCCACGAATGATTTCACACAGGCACTTGTTGTTGTTAGCTGCTATCACGTTGGCCACAACTCAAGGCAACCTCATGCACACAATGAAACACTACCCAGTCCTGTGCCATCCCCACGAGGGGACGCAGGTGGGACTGCTGTGAGCCACAGGGTTTTCACTGGCTCATTTTCTGAAGTAGATCACCAGACCTTTCTTCCTAATCTGTCTTAGTTTCACTGACATCTGTTCAGCATTGTAGCAACACGCAAACCTCCACAGACAGATTGGTGGGGGCTGTGCATGAGGTGCATTGGCCAGGAATTGAACTCAGGTCTCCTGCATGTTATTTATCACATGTGACTACCTCAATCACATGACTTCAAGTTTCAGGGGGTTGAGAACCTGGCCTGTTTTGTATGTTGCATGATAGCTAAGAAATAAAACCTACTGTTTCTAGCACTACCAGTCTCAAATTCTTTGTGCTCATTCAGTGAGCAGCAATACTAGATCTACAGCCTACAATATAAGGAAGACAGATGGTATTTTCAGGGTTTTGTTTTTTTTTTTTTAAATAATGTCTTTCATAGCTTCATACATGACCAGCTTAGAAAAAAGGTAAGAAATACAGAAACATGAACTTCCTTCTTGACTTGCAATTTGTTCTAGCAGACATGTATCTCCTCTGTAAGGAGTTTCACATTATTCCTTTACCTTCACGCCTAACTATCAAAGCAAGACAGCAATACGGTCCCAAAATGTGTGCTGCTGTTAGCTAGCACTGAGTCAAGCCTTCAACTCATGGGGAGTCCAAGCACAATTGTCCTAGTCCGTCTTAGCCTGGAAGCTCCACTGAAACCTCTTCAGCATCATAGCAACAGGCAAGTCTTCCTTGACAGATGGGTGGTGGCTGCGCACGAGGTACATTGGCCAGGAATGGAACCTGGGTCTCCCTCCTGGAAGGTGAGAACTCTGCCACCGAACCACCACTGCCCCCAGAACTGTCTGCTACTCCAGAACTCCCCATGGCATAGAATGGATGGTCATAGTCTTTCCAACTAGCTCTCGCGTAATTAGTTGATACAGAACAAGCATATATACAGGCTGGGCAAGAAAATAAATAATTATTTTAGGCCCACTGAAGCAAAATTCTACCAAGAAAACACGAAAGAAGACGTGTTGTCTATGGCACAGCATCACACAACCGACCTGAAATGAGTAAGAGCAAAACGGACGGAAGACGGTAATCCCCACTCCGACACCGACGACAGAGCCCCAACTGTGAGACAGCGACACCAAGGACTCACCCACCCCTCCTGCCCATCTCACCGACACCAAGGACTCACCCACCCCTCCTGCCCATCTCACCGACACCAAGGACTCACCCACCCCTCCTGCCCATCTCACCGACACCAAGGACTCACCCACCCCTCCTGCCCATCTCACCGACACCAAGGACTCACCCACCCCTCCTGCCCATCTCACCGACACCAAGGACTCACCCACCCCTCCTGCCCATCTCACCGACACCAAGGACTCACCCACCCCTCCTGCCCATCTCACCGACACCAAGGACTCACCCACCCCTCCTGCCCATCTCACCGACACCAAGGACTCACCCACCCCTCCTGCCCATCTCACCGACACCAAGGACTCACCCACCCCTCCTGCCCATCTCACCGACACCAAGGACTCACCCACCCCTCCTGCCCATCTCACCATTCCCTCCACGCCTGGAGTGGTCTAGTTCCTCCATCTTCAGTTTCCCACTTGCCAGGTCGCCTCATACTGAGGCCAGCTGACTATTTCTAAACGTAGGCATGTCATTCTTCTAAGAAAACACCTCACTGCCCCCAGACTCTGCTCAACAAAGGACAAGTACCTTCGTCTGGCATTCCAGCATCTTCCAGCCCCTGCTACCTATGTCACTTTTCTCACGTTCTCTGGACACCTGTGTGTTTCTGGACACAATGCTAGGTCCAATCAGCCAGTCTTCTACACGTCTTGCAGCTCTGCAGTGCTCCTAACATTCTTAAGTAAACCAAGTCCTGTTTCGAATTTAACATTTTCAATTTGAATATCTGATTTTCTTTTATCGCCCTCATCCTTGTCCTCAACCTGTTTGTTCCTTAGAATTCTCCACCTTAGAAAATTGTACGATCATTTCTCCTACCTGTACCACATTTGAAAATGATTCTTATTTAATCAGGTATGAAAAGCCCATTAAGTAGCAAGTAATTACTAGAAGTCTGTACTTAAGACTGTTTGTATGTGGATCTGATGCCTACAAAGTCCTCCCAAGAACGCTAGTGTACTTGGCTTTCAGAATAACGCACAGGTAGTATGGTCCCCTGCCAGACCAGAGATCTTAAAAAGTTTTGGAGGCCCAAAAAGGGAGGAATTCACCCAAATTTATAGGTACTGAAGGTGAACTCTGTTGGAAAAAAAGGTCTTGGGCTTGGGTTCTCAGACTCAGGGTAGAAAAGAAAATAACGGAGGATTTAAAAAAATCTAATTGAGTTTCCTATAAAAATTCTAGACTGAAGTTAATTCACAGTCCTTCAGAGTTGCTCAATATGGCAAAGCTCTCGATTTGCAGGGCAAGTCCAACAAGGTCTCCATGTGTAATTAGGACTCTTGCTGCATTGCATCTATGTCAGTAATGAGGCCAAACCTAATGAGGCCTGTCTTTTTGTTTGAAGACTAATCTCTGGGGACGGTTTATGATCACAAGAGAAGAGAATATCAGAAAAGTTTTCTGAAACTTAGAAACTGGGCAGAGGTTACTGGGTTTTCTTTCATTTCAGATTTTGTCTCTGATTTTTTATGTATTGGGCTATCATGCAACTCTGCAGGAAAAGAGATTAACTTGTAGATTTTTACCTAGTAGAGATGCAGGAAAGGATCCCCAAAATTATGATTTATTGCCTTATTGGGCATTAAGCCATTTTGTGTCTAACCCAGCAATCTTATCCTAAAATTACTTTTTAAAATGCATATAAACATCTACCTCTTCAAATTCTCACTGGAACTGGTTTTAACACTTGCCAGTTTCCTCATTAATTACTGGGTATAAGAAATCTTTGACAGATGTTTACTTCCATTTATCAAAGCATAGTCCACTAAACTGGGACTTAGAGATAGCTCCAGAAAAAGGAGAATGAGCCTCCTCCTATACCCATAAATACCATAATATTCCAATAATACCAACACTACCCAAACAAACAGAAACAGTTGCCATCAAATCGACTTCCATCCATGGCAACCTCATGTGTGTCACAGTAAAACTGCGCTCTGCAGGATTTTCCATGGCTGGGTTTTTTTTAAAGTAGATTGCTAGGCCTTTCTTCCAAGGAGCCTGTGGGTGGACTCGAACTGCTACCCTTTGGTTAGCAACCAAGCGTATTAACCATTTGCACTACCCAGGGACTCCCATCCAAAAAATAACCACAATTAAATTTCCCTCATCAGTTTATTTAGTCCTTTGTAGTTAGTTCTTGTTCCACTGGATACTGCTTTCATAAAGTATGCTGCTGCTGGACTGAGAAAGCCACCCAGATCCTGATCCAGTTCCCTGGTACAGTCTCAAAGTTGTCTAAGCAACACCCACTTGGAAGGCTGGACTCTAGACTCTTCACTGAAGTAGCAATAGTTCAGAGTGTCTGCTACAGTCCTTTGCACAAGGTTTTGAAACTGTCCTTGTTTCCTGAAGGTGCACACTGTAGCCTAGAGCTTATAGCAGAGCCATTGGGAAAGCATCAGAGGGAAGGAGAGTCCTGTTTGGTAATGAGACTGACTGCTGTGCTTCATTTATTACAGTAATAATAATATCACAATGGGCAAGAGTGAAACCTCTATTGGGATAAAGTAGTTGACTATTTCATAAGTGTTTCCTCTGAGAATAAAAATATATTACGGACAACAAAGGCATTGACAAATTTCCAGGGCCTTTTCAAAATGTGCATGATCTATCAAATATTTACATAAACAAATAATATTTTATCAATACAAACTTAACCTAGTGAAGGTGAAGGTCTCTTTTCTGATTTGACAACTTTTCCCATGCAGCTCTGACAATAGTTTGAGCTAATTAGGAAATAGGAAGCCCACTGTGATGGTTGTGTGTCAACTTGGCTGGGCCATGATTCTCAGTGGTTTGACAGTCATATTATGTTGTGATCACTTCCACGATGAGATTTGATATGATGTGATGACCTCCATGATGGGATCTGCTGTGAGTAGCCAATCATTTGAAAATGAGTTTCCTTGGGCATGTGGCCTGCATCCGAATATAAACATACGTTCTAGCAAGGCCTGGGGGCTCTTGCTCATTCTGGACCCTGCAGCTGGCTCCTGTTCGTCTGACCTCTAGTTCCTGGGACTTAAGCTAGCAGCCTACCTGCCGTCTTGCCTGCTGATCTTGGGATTCATTGATCTTCACAGCCTGTGAGCAAGAGCCCTGCTGTCCGACCTGACAATCTTGGGTTCGCCAGCCCCTGCAGCTATGTGAATCAGAAGTCTCCAGCCTGACCCATGGACTTGGGACATTCCAGCCTCTACAACCACATGAGCCATTTCCTTGATATAAATCTCTCTCTATATACATTTATAGGCTGTACTGGTTTTGCTTCTCTAGAGAACACAGCCTAAGACATCCACCAAACAAACCTAATTATTTCTGGCATCCTCTGACTTGCAAGATGAAAGAATAATCTTCGTGATTTTTCAGGGACTCTTTGGAAAAATGCAAAGGTAGCTTCAGGTATAACATTTTATTTTTCTCTAAATTTAGGATCCAATCTTCAGAAGGCAAAAATCAAAAGGACTGTCAGAGGAGATCTGTTCCCTTCATTAAGACAGGATCATGGGAGTAAGAGAAATAATACTTGGTTACCTATTTAATCACCGTGGCAAAGAGAAGAAGGCAACATAAATATAAGGAACCTTAGTTTTTTCATAAGCAACGGAGTTTTGTTCATTGCTTTTTTTGTTTGTTTGCTTGTTTGTTTTGTTTGTTTTTGTAAATAATCAAGAACATGATAAAGTCAACAGAAAGCTGAGAAAATTACTCTCCTGAGATAGAGGATCTCTGCTACACAGGCAAAATACTCAGAAGGAAAAGCATAACGTTCACTACACTGTTAGTTCTAAATCTTTGTTAACTCCAAGATCCATTTACCGTTCTAACAGAGAGGATATTTTCTAGTTTTGTGTAAATGTAATGTTTGGCAGTAAAGGTTTCATGAGCTCTTTTTATTTCCTTAAATTGTCTTGCAAATTATCTTATCAAAACTGAGCAAACGTTACCAAAATTTTAATACACTTCAATGTTTCTTTTCAGACTTGGGTGTGATAAAACAAGGCCAGTAAAATTCACTTCCCTCAAACACTCTACAACTTGCCATACATGCTCAATATTGTCTTTGGCTGTTCTCTTGCATTTACTGGAACAAACACTTTAGAACAAAACTAGTCTCATTTTTTCTCGATAAGTTGTACTTCTCTTTCACCACAGCTCCTACTGGCAGTATCAGTTACAATTTGTAACCAAGGTAACAACTTTCTAGTTCACAGAGAAACTGGGCAGTAGATAACTGAGAAATATCTATCAAACACAACATTTTAGCAGACAAGCAAACCTCATAAATACACACATTACACTATTTTCTACAGCCACACACACCCCCTTTACATCTCCTTAAAGCTGCAAACAATGAACACATTCATTAATGTGATCCACTAAAATGAGAACTAAAAATAGAGAGATTTTAAATTGTGCTTAGCATCGCTTTAGTATCCTATCTTACTTAGAAATTATTCAGGTATCCAAAAGATTATTTGTTAGTTAACATGATTTAATCATAATCCAAGTCTTGAAGTTACTTCAGGCCTGGAAATTACTTTTAACCTGACACTCTATAGAACACAATTACTACAATAAAATCATTGGCTGAAATTATGATTCAACTTAGTTGAAAACATTTCATAATCGTAAACATTATGTAGGAGTAATGTCAGCTTACTTAATTAATATAAGAAGTTTAAGAAATTCAGATTAACTGTAACTTCATGAGAAAAAAACTCTAAATCATATAAAAAATAAAATGTGTGTTTATTCTTAAAACTGGTAAATCAGAGAAAAGACATGTAACTCTTCTTTTTCTTTATTAAAATAAAATTATTAAACTAGTCTGATGTGTTCGAAGATTCACCTAATTTATATGAACTTGGAGTCTTAAAATGTTTCTTATTTAGCAGTTTCTGTAAAAAGAATTTTTCTGTAGTCTGGCATAGTATTAGAAGTTTAGTTTTCATTTATTTGTGAATTGCGGGACTATATATGTGCTTATTTATCCTTATAAACCAATCAGAATGAAGAATCTTTAAGATTCTTAATACTCTAAAGTATTAATACCCTCCAGGGTAGAAAAATCCTTTACATTCACACAATGGCAGGTAAAGGTTTTCCTTAATTACAGATACAGACACATAAATACGTAGACAGCTTATTCAGTTCCACAACTTCAGACACAAGCCAAAGTAAACCCAGAAACACAAAGACTCACCAGTTCAGGTCGTAAAAAGGTACTCTCCTTTCCAGTGGGTGTGCAATATTTTCTTAAGTGATTTGAGGTCGCAAATAGACAAGCAAGACGACTAATCACTTGGATTCTCTGCCATGACTCACCCAACAGAAAACAGCTCAGAGCGGCCATCTAAGATACTCCACTGGTCTCACCCCATCAGAAGCAAGGGAGAATGAAGAAAACCAAAGATACAAGGGAAACATTAGTCCAAAGGACTAATGGACCACAACTACCACAGCCTCAACCAGACTGAATCCAGTACAACTAGATGGTGCCCGGCTACCACCATTGATTGTTCTGACAGGGATCACAACAGACGGTCCCGGACAGAACTGGAGAAAAATGTAGAACAAAATTCTAACTCACAAAAAAAGACCAGACTTACTGGCCTGACAGAGACTGGAAAAACCACAAGAGTATGATCCCGGACACCCTTTTAGCTCAGTAATGAAGTCACTCTTGAGGTTCACCGTTCAGCCAAAGATTAGACGGCCCCATAAAACAAAACCAGACTAATGAGGCACACCAGCCCAGGGGCAAAGACGAGAAGGCAGGGGGGGATAGGAAAGGTGGTAATAGGGAACTCAAGGTCGAGAAGGGAGAGTGTTGACATGTGGTGGGGTTGTTAACCAATGTCATAAAACAATATGTGTACTAACTGTTTAATGAGAAGCTAGTTTGTTCTGTAAATCTTCATCTAAAGTACAATAATAAAAAAACAAATAAATAAGTAAAAACCTAGGAACCAGTATTAAAAAAAAAAAAAAAACTCAGAGCATAAAACCAAATTCCAATCATTGCTGCCACCAATGGGGAACAGCACACTGGCCGCGCTCCCTTCCTTGCTCTTCCGTAGTAAACCAGATTACATTTCTTCCCTGCTCCAGGCAGAGTCACCACCCACCCCAGGCATAGGATCTGTCCCTTCTGACTGCTGTGCTCACATTCGCCACCACTCTCTCCACCTCTCACCCCACCCCAGGCACACCGGGCTCCTACTCCTCCAAGGGGCCCCGGGTGGCACAAACGGTTTGCTCTTGGCTGCTAACCTAAAGGTTGGTGGTCTGAACCCACTCAGTGGAGTCTCAGAAGAAAGGCCTGGCGATCTGCTCCTGTAAAGATGACAGCTAAGAAAACACAGTGGAGCACAGTTGTACTCTGTAACACATGAGGTCGCCATGAGTCAGAATCGACTTGACAGCAACTAACAACTCCAATATACTAGGCTGACTCCATGCTCAGCATTACAATAGCTGTCTGCACAGTCTAGAATACTCCTCACACACATCTTCAGATAGCTGCCTCCTTCACATCACTGTGGTTTCTAGTCAAATGTCACTTTTCTGTATGATCTTCCCTGACAACCATATCTAAAATTTCCCAAGCACCCACTCTATTTCCTTGCCTGGCCTAACGTATTCATCACTACCTGAAGTTACATTTATTTTCTTGTCTACCCTGTGTCTCCCCAGTAGACTATTAACGCTAGAAAATAAATCTTTTACAAGGATGCCAAGTCCATTCAATGGGAAATAGTTTCTTTAATAATAGTGCTGTAACAACAATCTCCAAATGCAAAAAAATCATGTTGGACCCATATCTCAAACCATATATGAGAATTAATTTAAAATAGATCGATGACCTAAATATAATGAAACTATAGAATTCTTAGAAGAAAACATAAAGCTTCAGAACCTTGTTTTTGACAATGAATACTTTATAGATATGACACCAGAAGCATGAGCAACAAAAGGAAAAACTGATAAATTTGACTTCATCAAAATTAAAAACTTCTGTGTATCAAATGACTTTATTAACAAAATGAAGAGACAACACACAGAATGGGAGAAAATATTTAGTAACCACAAATCTGGTAAGGGTTTAATACACATACAACTCAACAACAAAGAGACAAGCAAGCCAATTAAAAGAGGGGCTGAGAACTTCAACAGATGTTTCTCCAAAGAAGTTACATAAATGGCCAATAAGCACATGAAAAGATATTCAACCTCATGTCACTGTTGTTGTTGTTACTAGGTCCCCTTCAGTCAGTTCTGACTTGTAGCAACTCTATGTACAATGGAATGAAACACTGCCCGATCCTGTGCCATCCCCATAATTGTTGCTATGTTTGAGACCATTGTTGCAGCCACTGTGTCAATCCATCTCACTGAGGGTCTTCCTCTTTTTCACTGACCGTCTGCCTTACGAAGCATGATGTCCTTCTCCAGGGATTGATCCCTCCTGACAACATGTCCAAAGTATGTGAGATGTAGTCTCACCATCCTTGCTTCTAAAGAGCATTCTGGTTGTACTTCATCCAAGATAGATTTGTGCTTTCTTCTGGCAGTCCATGATTATTTCAATATTCTTTGCTAACGCCATAATTCAAATGCATCAACTCTTCTCTTGTCTTCCACAACTCATGGTCCAGCTTTTGCACGCATATAAGGTTACTGAAAATACCATGGCTTGGGTCAGGTGCACCTTACTCCTCAAAGTGACATCTTTGCTTTTTAACACTTCAAAGTGGTCTTTTGCAGCAGATTTTCCAAATGCAAAATATCATCTGATTTCTTGACTACTGCTTCCATAGCTGTTGATTGTGGATCCAAGTAAAATGAAATCCTTGACAACTTCAATATTTTCCCTGTTTATCAAGTTGTTACTTACTGGTCCAATTGTGAGGATTTTTATGTTGAGGTGCAATTCATACCGAAGGCTGTGGTCTTTGATCGTCATCAGTAAGTGCTTCAAGTCCTCTTCACTTTCAGCAAGCAAGGTTGTGTACTGGTGTGATCGTTTTTGAATTATCTTTAGCAAAATTTTACTTGCATGTGATATTAATGATTTCTGCATTCTGTTGGATCACCTTTATTTGGAGTGGGCACAAATACGGAGCACTTCCAGTCAGTTGAAAAGGCAGCTTTCTTCCAAATTTCTTGGTATAGACAAGTGAGTGCTTTCAGCATTGCAATGTTTGTTAAAGATTTTCAACTGGTATTTCCATCAATTCCTGGAGCCTTGTTTCTTGCCAATGCCTTCAGTGCAGCTTGGCTCTCTTCCTTCAATACCATGGGTTCTTGATCATATGCTACCTCCTGAAATAGCTGAACATCGACCACTTCTTTTTGGTACAGTGACTCTGTATTTCTTCCATCTTCTTTTGATGCTTCCTGTGTTGTTGAATATTTTGCCCACAGAATCCTTTAAAATTACAAATCGAGGCTTGAATTTTTCTTCAGTTCTTTCAGCTTGAGAAATGCCGAATGTGTTCTTCTCTTTCGGTTTTCTAACTCCAGGTCTTTGCACATGTCATTATAATACTTTACTTGTCTTCTTGAGCTGCCTTTTGAAATCTATTCAGCTCTTTTACTTCTCCATTTCTTCCATTAGCTACTCTACGTTTAAGAGCAAGTTTCAGGGTCTCTTCTGACATCCATTTTGGTCTTTTCTTTCTTTTTAATGACCTTTTGCTTTCTTGATGTATGATGTTCTTGAGATCATCTCACAACTCATCTGGTCTTCAGCCATTAGTGTTCAGTGCAACAAATCTATTACTGAGATGGTCTCTAAATTATAGGATATACTCAAGGTCGTACTTTGGCTCTCGTGGACTTGTTATAATTTTCTTCAGTTTCAGCTTGAACTTGCCTGTGAGCAATTGATGGTCTGTTATGCAGTCGGCCCCTGGCGTTATTTTGATTGATGATATTGAGCTTCTCCATTGTCTCTTCCCACAGATGTAGTCAATTTGATTCCTCTAAATTCCATCTGATGAGGTCCATGAGTATAGCTGCCATTTTACGTTGTTGAAAAAAGGTATTTTTAATGAATAGGTCTTTGGTCTTGCAAAATTCTCTCGTGATCTTATGCAGCACTTCTATCACCGAGGACATATTTTCCAACTATGTATCCTTCGTTTCCAACTTTCACACTTGATTGCATGTTTGATCAATTTCGGACTGCAGAAGTTGGTAAAGATCTTCAATTTCTTCATTTTAGTGTTTGGTGGGTAAATTTGAATAATAGTCGTATTAACTGGTCTTCTTTGAAGGTGTATGGATATTATCCTATTACTGATAGCACTGTACTTTAGGATAGATCTTCAATGTTCTTTGGGACAATGAATGCAATGCCATTCCTCTTCCATTTGTCACTCTCATCATAGTAGACCACATGATTGTCTGACTCAAAATGGCCAATATCAGTCCATTTCAGCTCGCTAATACCCAGGATATCTATTTCATATCCATTTTGTTTTCGACAACTTTCAATTTTCCTAGATTCATACTTCGTAAAATTTCACATGTCAATTATTAATGGATGTTTGTAGCTGTTTCTTTTCATTTTGAGTCATGCCACATCCGCAAATGAAGGTCCCAAAAGCTTTACTCCATCCACATTATTAAGGTCAACTTTACTTTGAGTAGGCAGCTCTTCCTCAGCTACATTTTGAGTGCCTTCCAACCTGAGGGTTTATCTTCCAGCAATATATCAGACAATGTTCCGCTGCTATTCATAAGGTTTTCACTGGCCAGTCTTTTTTAGAAGTACATCACCAGGTCCTTCTTCCTAGTCTGTCTTATTGTGGAAGCTCTGCTGAAACCTGTCCGCCATGGGTGACCCGGCTGGTATTTGAAATTCCAGTGGCATAGCTTCCAGCATCATAGCAACACACAGGACACCATGGTATGACAAACTGACAGATGAGTGGTGGCATTTGTCACCAGGGAAATGCAAATCAAAACCACAATGAGATACCACTTCACATCCACAAAGGTGACTATTATCAGAAAAACAAGAAATTACAAGCGTTGTGATGTGAAGAAACTGGAATCCTTGTGCACTGCTGGTGTGAGTGTGAAATGATGCAGTCACTGTGGAAAAGTGTTTTGGCAGTTCCTCAATGAGTTAAACATAAAACTACCATATGACCCAGCAATTCTACACACAGGTATTTACCCAAAAGAAGTGAAAGCAGTGATTCAAACATATAGTTGTACACCAATGTTCATTGTTGCATTGCTCACAATAGCCAAGGAGTGAAAACAACCCAAGTGTCCATTAACATAAGAATGGAAAAACAAAATGTGATATATACTTACAATGGAATGTTAATCCACCATAAAGGGAGATTATGGTGTTGGTGAAGAACATTGACTATATATCGTGGACTGCCAGAAGAATGAACAAATCTGTCTTGGAAGAAGTATAGCCAGAATGCTCATTAGGAGCAAGGATGGTGAGACTTCGTCTCATATACTTTGGACATGTTAGCAGAGGGACCCGTCCTTGGAGAAGGACATCATGCTTGGTAAAAAAGGGGGTCAGCGAAAAAGAAGAAGACCCTCAGTGAGATGGACTGACACAGTGACTGCAACAATGGGCTCAAACACAACAATGATTGTGAGGATGGCGCGGGAGCAGGCAATGTTTCATTCTGTTGTACGCAGGGTCACTAGAGTTGGAATCAACTCAGCAGGAGTTAACAACAACAACAACAAGGAGACAAAGTTCTGACACATCCTCGGACATAGGTAACCTTGAAAACATTATGCTGAGGGAAATAAGTCAGACAAAAAAGGACAAATACTGTGTGATCTCACGCAGAAGAAACATCTACAATAGGCAAATGCATTAAAGACAAATGTTTATTAGTGGTTATTACAAGCTGGGAGCAGAGGTGGGGAGTTGTTGCTTAAGAGGTACTGACTTCCTGTTTGGGGTGATGACTATATCAATGTTCCGCTGCTATTCATAAGGTTCTCACTGGTGTTGCTTTTTAAAAGTGACCTTAAAACGCTTATTTACAACAGTCAAGTTTGTGATTTTGAGGGGATAACCTGTGAAGCTTATCTGTGGCTAAATCCATGTGCATTTCATTTGAATATCTCTCCTCAAGCCGGAGCTGAGGCACTCACATAAAATAGGCAGCCAGGATATAGGAGAGTTGAATAAAATATTATATAGTGGACTGGGATATTTAAGAACATGAGTTTTAAAAGATTTTCCATTTTCCAGTGTATTTTATTTTCTAAGGCCCTACTACCAAAGCACCAGCTCAATAACTAATGAGAAATAAAAGGGGACATAGGCGTAAAGATAAAGAACATCAGGGGTAATAAAAACGAGGAACCACCATCTTCTGCTTCATTTAAATATTTAAAATGAGCCGTCAAATTTTAAATCTACAAATTAGAGCACTTGCAGACACATTTCAGCGGAATGCAAAGCAAAAGAAAACCAAAAACGATTCCCACGAAAGGGCTCTTCCTGTGGAAGGGGTGGAGGTGTCCTGAGAGCTCTCCCCCGTGTTCACAGTAGATCTCTAAGTGCTAGTCAAACATATCTAATCACTGCATCCGCTTAGAGGAAATGATACTGATTTCATTTTAGTCTATGGCTATATTCATAAATATGCAATATATTTTTATGAGTATTTCAGAGTTCTGAAGCTTCACATTTATGTTTTCTGAAGTACACTAAGTTTTCAATTGAATAATTTAGTTCAATTAATACTTACTTTTTCTTCATGTGTAGTGATGAATTATGGAACTTATAAATATCCTCTGGGCTTCCATAATATTTTAAACTATAACAAGCATAGAGTTTCTGCAGTAGATTATTAAGAAGTAAAATCATTTATATAGCCCATAAGCACTTCATCTTTCTTGGATACTGTTTCATTTTTTTTTTTTTTTCATATGCAGGAAAATTTATTTAAAATGTCTCTCTTAGATTTGTAAAGGTAAGGTAACATGCATTCTTTAATAGCACAGATATAAGGAATGGGTGTTATTTTGGAAAAACGTAGATTTCCATCCTAAAGTCACTGGTTAGAATTTAATGAATGATCATATATTTGCAGTAAGCTTCACATTCATAAAAAAGGATCATAGAAGATAAACATTTACTTCAGTAAATCTTTAAAAGCAAATATTAAACAAGAACATAGCTTTTTAATTTCACTGCAGCTACAGGTTGACACTGAAAATGACATTTTAGGCTGATTCAACCCCATGTTTAAAGAAATAACAACAACTAGCACTGGTAACTAAGTTGACAGAGTTCTTAAAATGAACGGTGGAGTTCTTCCCATCACCCTTTAAACTAAGTCAACATTAAGTATCCATAACAGAAAGGCTTAGTCTCTCACTCCTTCTGATAATAATAATCTGGAAAGAAAACAAACGTTGCTTCCTCATCACTGCTCTCCAGTCTTTACTTTCAAATGTATTTATTTCTAAGTTTCTATAGATGCCCCACTTACATAGGATATGCTAATCATATAACTTAGTGTCCAAAGCAGAACACATTTTAGGGTAGTAGAAGGTGCTATGAATAATTATGCCAGAACAATAAGCCTAATCAAGACTGTCACAGGCAAATGGGGATGCATTTATCCTAGTAAAAGAAGAAACAAATGAACAAAGATAATAATGTATCATGATATCTACATTACTCTTGTATGATAACTGAATAAAAGTCTATCACATTTTCAAAATGGAAATGTTGATCCTTTGATATATTCAATAATAAACAGCACTTAGACAATAGGGTTGGAATAAGAAAAGTATATGCAAGGTCGACAGAAACCATAGCTACCTCAACTTTCATCTCAATAGGGATATCATTAGAAGTCTCTGAGCCACAGAGAGTCTCACTCAAACCTTACTGCCTGGCAGCTTTGGGGCCCAGTGCCAGATGGAAATTTTCCCAAGAGAGTCACTCGGTCTCTCGGATGCCATCCAGGTTGGATGCTACCATTTTCAGCTTGCATTCCATCTTCTGGCCATGTCGACATGCTCTAGAGGTAGAGCAGTTGCCTGAAACCAAAAGAGTCTCCTCCAGGTGCCTCTTTTGCCCCAATTCCCCGCCTGTCCTCCTTCATCCCACTGCCTCCCAGCTGTGGCCACTAAGCCCAGATGTTCCCCCTTTCTACATTTCTAGGCTCTGCCCCATCAGCACCCCCTTATCCAGAGTACCTCTCTGAGGGCCTCTCACCTGAAGAAGTGCACCACCAGTCCTGTGACCCCTGGGAGGGGCCATCAGGGGCTTCAGTGCATTTGCAGGATGGAAATGGATTGGGTCTTATCCTCAGCACCCGATACAGCGGCTGACCGCCGGCACTGGCATCCTCACCTAGCTCATTACCCCCAAAAGCTTATGTTTCTGCAGCCTAAAGTCTGAAGCCTTTCACTGATGCTTGTGCCAACCACCAAAACCAGAGTTGACCCCTTTCAGAGAGACTGAGATTCCCCCATCAAGAGAGATCAAGATTCCCAGAAAACGCACATTATCCAGCCCCAGCTGGTTTCACCCGGGCCTAAAACCTCTCGGTAAACTGCGGCTAGCTAAGTTTCACTGACTAACTAGACCTTACGCCATTTACAAAAATAAACGTCAGACTGATTAATAATTTAAACAGTGTGCACATGGAGATGGGTGCATAAAAACAAAACTGAAAGCAATAGGGTATATAAAAAAGAACATGGGTTTTGGAATCCTGTAGACCTGGTTCTACCACCCATCTGTCTATTCTGTCCTACTGTGGGGGCATATGTGTTGCTGTGATTCTAGATCCAGTATTTCAAATACCAGCAGAGTCACCTATGGGGGACAGGTTTCAGCAGAGCTTCCAGACTAAGACAGACTAGGAAGAAAGTCCTCGCGATCTACTTCAAAAATTAGCCTATGAAAACCCTATGGATTATGACAGAATATTGTCCAATATAGTGCAGGAAGATGAGCCCACTAGGTTGATACCAACCCACTGCCATCGAGTCGATTCTGACTCATAGTGACTCTAAAGGACAAAGTAGAACTGCCCCATAGGGTTTCCAAAGCTATAAATATTTATGAAAGCAGGCTGCCACATCTTTCTCCCACAGAGCTGGTGGTTCAAATCACTGAACTTTTGGTCAGCAGTTGAGCATTTAACTACTGTGCCACCAGGGCTCCTTCCTAGTTTGATAGGCACTCAAATGCAGTAGCCACAACAATGGACTTGAGCATAGGAGCAATCATGAAGACAGCACAGGACTGGCCAGTGTTTCATTCTGTTGTACGTGGGTTTACCATGAGTCAGAGCCAACTCAGTGTCAACCAACAACAACGTAGATCTGGTTGGAGTCCCGGCACTGACACTAAATAGTGGCGTGTTTTTGGAAATCTAACATAAACTCACTAATGATGAGAAACAACAGTCTTGCAAGTTGTTTTTAGGATTAACGATTTGATGTATATAAAGGACCTAGCATAGTTCCTGGAATGTAATAACAGTTACAGTTTGCTAAGCAAGTTTTATTAATATTACTGAACAATATTTCAGTGTATTGAACTTTTTCTTGAACTGCTTATTTATAGTGTTCACCTAACACACAGTCAATTTCATATCTTTATTTTTCATCTTATAATATACACATTCCCCCATGAGGAAACTGCCTTCTTATTTGCTATTCTATTGACTATCATCCCATTGAATAATTTTATGACGGTCCTGCTGTCCTTTCTACTCTTCTAATTATTATGATTCTATCGAGCAAATCACACAAAATAGGGAGAAAGAAAGAAAGATGGAGGGAGGGACGGTGGAGGAAGAGAGAAGAGGGGAAAGGAAAGAAAAGGAGAGGAGAGGAGAGAGGGGAGGGGAGGAGGAAAGACGAACAGGGACTACAGGCCTAACCAGAACAACTGAGGACAAACCAGGATGGTACAGACCCCTTAGGCTTTAGCAACACTTAGGCCCATCTTCCCCTCATGACCACGCGTCTGGCTAACTGCAGAAAGCCAATGTAATTCATCACGATTGACGAGTAGACCTAGAAGGACTTTAGACCCACAGAGATTTTAGTTCAAATTCCCGTTATGCCCTTCTCAATCATGTATTATAAAATGTATTCAATTTTTATGCCTCTCATTGACGCCATTTAAAAATTTAATAATTGTAAGAACTAACGCAATACAATATATAAAGGGTATAGATCAGGAATTGGGGCGTGACAGGCATTCAGTGCAGTAAATATAAAACAGATCACTCAGCAGAGCAGAGCAGGGGATAAAGTGGTGGGCTGAGAAGTGCTGTTCGTGAGCTTAAGTCTTGCTTGATTTTTTAACCCATGTGAATGTATTTCATTGGTTTTAAACTTTGAGGAAAAAAGAGAAATTTGCACCTTCTGCCCTGGAATGAGGCAATAAAATGCAATCGTAATAATGAAAGGACAGTAAGGCTGTAGTCATCGTGAGCATGGACATGCGTGGCTGACTAAATCTGTCATTTATCATCCTTAATACTGCCAGAAGTTGCTCTGGATTTAAAAGTCTTTCAAGAGTTTTATATTCACTAAACTGAATTTGACACCATATATACTGAAGTTGAAGCAACTTAAAAGCAGGCCAGAACCTCCTCTAGCCCAGCTGGAAACTGCTGCCAAGAAATAATGGTGAAGAGAGTATTGTTTTCTCAACTGGGACCATCTGAGCAGCAACAGCTATGCGTTCTCCACAACTTCTCAGATGCTGGTTTGATAACTCTTCACCTGTGACTAAAACCTCAGGGAGAAATACACACTATCCCCACAGGACCCAATTCCCTCGGAGTCACCCCAGTAAAGGCGCAAAATCCAAAGTACCTACCGTTAAAATAATATATTAAATTCATGAGAGGAGGAATGAGGTTACTGATATGTCAGGATAACATGGATGTGGCAATTGTTTCAGAAAAGAAAAGTCCTAAATGACCCCACATGTGTCTATTTTCTTGTTTGTTGGTGAAGCGTAGGCGAAAATCAAAGGAGAAGAAAGATATGCAACAAGGTGCCCTATTCAGACAGGACAGGGCTGTGTAGGGCTTCTCAGAGAGGCACTGGAGAGGCCACTGAAGACAGTCTCTCTAGTGAAAGTCTTCTTCCCCATCAAGACTTAAGGATGTGAGCATCAATGGCTTCATAATCTTGCATGGATTATTCTTAACTGAGAGCAACAACTATATTGCTTTTTGGTCCAACGTGGAAAGAGATTCAGTGTTTCCTTTTGATTATAAACGTAAAGCTCATTGTAAACCCACATTCTTTTGGTAAAATTTTCATAACAGAGAAAGTGAAAACCACTGACTACATTTGGATGTACATCTTCCTAGATGTCCTCTATGTATAACCACACACACACTCACACTCACACTCATTCTCACACACACTCACTATTCTCACACACATACCCACACACTCACACAAACCCACACACTCATTCTCACATACACACTCATTCTCACACATACTCGCACACACACACACTCGCACGCACACACACACTCGCACACAGACTCATTCTCACACACACATATACACACACTCACACACAAACCCACACTCATTCTCACACACACACACTCACACACATACCCACACACTCATTCTCACACACGCACTCATTCTCCCACACACATATATACACACACATACACACACACACTCACATACCTATGTGGAACTATATAAGCCTGAAAATAAGACAAATTCCATCCACCACCAAAAGTAATGCATTTTTCAGATACATCCTTGTCTTTACTTAATCTATCACATTACCAGATGTTTCTCAATTACCACATTTTGAACAAGAAAGTACTGTTTGAGGAAGACACAGTAACCTGGAACAACCTCAATACAGATTTGGTAATTCCTCCTAGGACTTATGCCCTCATGATCACAACTCTTGACTATTGGAAAAAAGATTTTTAAGGACTACTTTAAAAAACCAATACCATGAGTGTTTATATGGACAAAAATCATGATTATATACCTATAGGAAGAATGAGAAAACAAACATCCTCGTGTTATGGAAATGGATTGAAAAAGTGTTCCATCTCAAGCAGCTTAAGGTAGCACCTATGTGAAGAGTCTGAGTTTCCAGTGCTCCTTAGAACAATCAATTCTATGAGATCAAAAGGGCATTATTTGCCCAAAAGCAAAGAACAGAAAGTAGGAAAGGGTAGAAAATGAGGATAAAAGGAAACAGGGAACCCAGGGAACCCAGGGCAGATATGGAGAGAGTGATAACACATTGTGGGGAATGAAACCAAGGCCATGAAACACTTTATGTGCAAACTGTCAAATGGGAATCTAATTTGCTCTGTAAAATTTCACCCAATGCACAATGATAAATAAATAAACAAATAAATAAATATTTTTATTCAGCCATTTAAGGATGTATTTTAGGATTGTGTACTCCTTTATTTAGGGGTTACCTTATATCAGGGTTTCTCAACTTCGGCGCTATTGATGTTTGGCCAGATCATTTTCTCCTGTGGGGGCTGTCCTGTGCATTGTAGGATGTTTAGCAGCATCTATGGCCTCGGCTCACAGCACACCCTCAGCTGTCACAACCACAAATGTCTCCAGACATTGCCGATGTCCCCTGGGGGGCAAGATCAGCCAGGGTTGAAAGCCATTACCTGACATTTGGGGTTGCCTCATACTCGGGCATATGCGGTATGTATTTTGTCTTTACAAAACTGGATCTGGAAGGACACAATTGTATAACCCGCTTTTTTCTATTCATCCGTATATTGTGAGCATCTTTCCTGGTCAGTAGGTGTGTTTTCAGTCGGTCTTTTACTACAGCCCACACTTCAGTACAAGGCTGTACCATAAGTGTTGTACCAAAAGACAGCAGTTTTCCATTTCTCAACACTCTGAACAAGCATCTTATAAATGGATACTTATCCTTCAAAATTTCTTTTCGAGTCTTCTGATTAATTCAAGAGAAAACCAATTTTTAATGTCTCCTTAATAAGCAGAAACTCACATTCTTTCCATACAAAAAGAATGTTCTGATCTTTTAATAATCACACTCCAATACGATTTTCTATTTCTGTTTGTGTAATTATACCAATCTAAATTTAAATAATTAGAAAATGCTATTGATCTTCTCGCTAAGTAAACTTGGAAGGTGATTTTTATAATTCCACAAAAAATATGCCACAAATAATAAAATGATACAGAATTTATTATTATCATATGCAAATGTTTTGGCATTCTTACCTACAATGTGATGGCTCAATGGTTAAGCGCTTGGCTGCTAACCAAAAGATCTGCAGTTGGAACCCACCAGCAGCTCTGTAGGAGAAAAGACTTGGCAACCTGCTCCCATAAAGATTACAGCCTAGGAAACCCTATGCGGCAGTTCTGCCCTGTCACACGGGGTCGCTATGAGTCAGAACGGACACAACGGCACACCACAGCACCACCTACAACACAGCTGTTCTGTCTTAAATATTTGATGACATATTTACTGAGTAAAAGTATACTCTATCTGCCATGAATTCTGTAAAAGCGAACAAAGGAGTAATCCATGGGCATTTAAGAATTTCTTTAGTAGTTTGTCTTTGTATTCCAACACTTCAAAAAGTAAACGGGGAATTCTTGTCTCCAGAAGTTTTACCTACTAGCCTATTACAATTGCGTAGTCTTACAGAAAGTCCTATCTCCTTTATTTTAAAGACAGCACATACAAACTAGTAATAATTAGCAAGTAAAAAAAATTTTCTCCTTAGCTCTTGTGAGTTTCCATATGTAATTTGCTCTAAAAGAAGTTTTAGTAAGTTATAGCACCGTGACAATTATTTTAACTTTATTGTCATAATAGGGAAGGAAGGGAATTACAAGAAGCCCCTTTGGAATTCAGTGATAGAAAGGGAAGATTCAATTTCGTGTAACGTCTCTGGCGCAGTGAGATAGACGCCCAGGAAGTGAGAGGTGGCCTTGGGTCATCATTAACAGTAATCCCACACGGCACTTCCTCCTCAGAGCTTTTGCTACAATCTGTTTACATATAATATGAGCTGCACACCAATAATTACAAACACCCCCCCCCATGAGAGATAACTATGCTAAGCGAAATATAAACTGACTTCTAATTATTTATTAATAGCAATTTGGAATGTCAGTGGCATGACACATTGTTCTCAGGGTCTATGTAAACCAGGAATTCATCTTCCATATAAAAACGGAATTCATCTTCCACTATAAAAATGCCTGCTAGGCCCAAGTTACATAAATTCTTCTTGCACAGGATACGGTCCGTTACCAACTGTACATTCTGAATTCCAGTCTACAGTCCAGGATTAAGGGGCTTACACCTAGAATAGTGCCAGGCACCAGCTTAGGGTTTGCTAATGACAGCTGTCAGACAAACATTCACTCAACAGGCACCTTCGCAGCTGTCTATCTAAAGCCACATTAAGAGCAAGAACTCATTCAGCATACAGAGAAGCACAACCTCATCCCCAATATTTTTAAATCAGATAGTTGATCATGAAATATTTTAGATTTTTCTAGCTTAAAGATCATGCTCAACCCAGGGTTCTAGGCAGCCACTATCAATTGGAGTTCACACCCAAGATGGAAGGTATTCGCCATCTGTTATCTGTGCACTGGGCTTCCCTCCGCAAATCTCAATGCCAGTGAAGAGCCCCACGATCCATCCCATTATTTAACCTAAAAATCTGGGTGTTACCCTAGAACCTCACTCTCACATGTCCCCCACATTCAGTCGCTGCTTCCTTCTAAACAGTAAAGCTGTCCCCTTAGCTGAGCCTCCACCACCACACTAATACAATTCCGCAATTGCTCCAGTCTCCCTTCCCTGTCCTCCCTACTTCTTGCTCCTCACTGCATCCAGAGTGCTCTTGTTGAAAAGCACCACCCGAACCCAGCTCTGAAACAGTTCCCACTTTACTTATCTCTAACCTAGTCTTTATCTCTAACCAAAAATACCTTCCATGCTCTGGTCCTTCCGGATGTTGCCCAGCCTCAGGCCATACCCACTTGGGTTCCTTCTCGGCAGACCTGTCACACTCCTTCCCTAGGTCCCAGCACCGCCCTCCAGGTGCCCTCCCTCCACAGAGCCTGCACCAGGCTCCCCCTGTCCTCTCCTCCTGGTCAGGTTAAACTTTGCCTTCTGAGCTCAGCGATACCGTCGCATCTTCAGGACTCCAAACCTCACTGCCCCTTCCAAGTCCTGGCGGCATCTCCTACAAGTCATGTACACAGTGCATGGGTCTAAAGGTACTGCCTCTTGAGGGCAAGGACCATATTTGCAGCTGTGGTCATTCATGTATCCACAGCACTTAGTAGACTGCCTGGCAACAGTGGTGGTGTTCTGCACTGTAGAGCCCATTTCAACTCATAGCGACCCTACAGGACAGAGTAGAACCACCCCATAAGGTTTCCAAGGTTGTCATCTTTACAGAAGCAGACTGGCACATCTTTCTCCTACAGAGTGGCTGGTGGGTTGGAACTGCTGATCTTTGGGTTAGCAGCTGAGTGCCACCGGGCTCCTTACACAAACATACATCTTAGAAAATCAGACAACACACACTCTGTTGTTAGCCTGGTGTTTTCATTTAGCGGTACAGCGGGTTTCTTTTCATGTAAATGAAAACGCAGATCTGCATCAATATCTGTAAGGCTGCCAAGAACTGCAACCTCCACCCTCTGCCCCTACTTCACTGGGGTCTTCATTCCCCAGAGGCCTCAATATTTTTCAACCCAAAGCGGAAGCTCCCTTGCCAGAGATGGCCAGGATACAAGAAATATCTTTTGGTTGCTTTTTCTATCCAATACTAATGTTAGCCCTGCACAGTTAACCCCAGCCTTGGCTAAAATTCTGTGTTACAGCCACTTGTCTTCTGTACATGTTAATCCTTGTGAGAGGAAAGAAGGGGAACTTTCCAGCAATGCAAGCACTTGACACCAACATGTTTTCAAGATAAATGAGTAAGTGTGTCTGATAACTAGTAACTGATTTAATCCTTTGAGCAGTTCTCTGTGAACATGTTATATTTTATTGTTCATTAGCTATCCTCCTATAAAAGAACCCTGGTGGCACAATGGTTAAGCTCTCTGCTGCTAACCGAAAGAATGACAGTTTGAACCTACCCAGCAGCTCTGCAGAAGGAAGACCTGGCAATCGCTTCCGTAAAGATTACATCCTAGACGTCTGGGGTCTTAAAAGCTTGCAAGCGGCCATATAAGATGCATCAACTGGTCCCAACCACCTGGAGTAAAGGCAAATGAAGAACACCAAAGATGCAAGGAAAGTAGTAGCCCAAGAGACAGAAATGGCCACATAAACCAATTACTTCATCAGCCTGAGACCAGAAGAACTAGATGGTGCCCAGCTACCACCAATGACCGCCCTAACAGGGAACACAACAGAGAGTCCCGGATGGAGCAGGAGAAAGGTGGGGTGCAGAACTCAAATTCTAGTAAGAAGACTAGACTTAATGGTCTGACTGAGACTGGAGGAACTCCGGAAAGCACGGCCCCCGGATTCTCTATCAGCCCTGAACTAAAACAATTTCCGAGGCCAACTCTTCAGACAGGGATTGGACTGGACTGTGGGACATAAAGTGATACTCGTAAGGGTGTGCCTCTTAGCTCAAGTAGACACAAGAGACTAAATGGGCACCTTCTGTCCAGAGGTGAGATGGAAAGGCAGAGAGGGTTAGGAGTTGGTTGAATGGACACGGAGAATCAAGGGTGGAAAGGAGGAGTGTGCTGTCACAGTAGCGGGAGAGCAATTAGGGTCACATAACAATGTACATATAAATTTTTATATGGGAGACTAACTTGAAATGTAAACTTCATTTAAACTACAACAATAAACAAAACAAAAACAAAAAGATTACGGCCTAGAAACCCTGTGGGCAGTTGTACTCTGTCACATGGGGTTTCCATGAGCTGGAACTGACTCAACATCACCCAGCAACAACATCCTCCAATAATTTTAAAAAAAGCTTACTTGTAAACTTTAAATGATTCAAGAACTCTTCATCAGCACTTTTATGTTCTCTCTCTTGGATTCTCTCTGATAAGTGCTCAATTCTCCAAGTGTTGCAGGGAGCAGAATGGGGCAGCCTCCCAAGGAGCCTGTCTCCTGGAGAGGGTTGCTAAATATAGCTGTAAGGCTGTCCACCCAGGAACCAAACTGACCACACACACTGTCATGAATGAGGGAAAGAGGGCCACTTGGCAGAACTCCGGATATGAGATGCCTCCCCTTCTCTCTCATTTTAAGTGACAGACCACCTAATGCCTGTTTCTTTTTTATTTGGGGTTTCTAGCACAAAAAATTAAACTAGTATATACTACTTCATCAAAGAACAAAATCAAATGTTGAAGCTGTCAATGATACCCTAGGATTTGACATTGCCATTTTTCCAGTTTTGCAAACAACCAAAAATAATGCATTTAAGCAAATTCCACACACTTCACAATATTAGCAAATATAAGGCTTTTTTGTTGTTGTTGTTCAATGTTAAAGATTAAGTTCAAAGGGAGGATTTAAATACAGTTAAGCCCAAATTGCTTTAGAAGTTCTTCATCTTCAGTATTTGTATACAAATACTACGCATGTAAGTCAGAAATCAAGTAGATGAGTCACAAGAACCTAATGTGTGTTTTGCATCTCTTGTATGTAACAGTTACTATCAAAGAACCATAAAAGACAATGATCTGATGATTTTAAAGTAGGGTCAGTACAGACAATGAAAGCCTTGAACCAGCATCCATTAAATATCTTTTGAATTCCCCCTTGGCCATAAAACTCATTATGTTATCTAGAATGAGACATTTAGCCTGCTTCCTCCCTGGTTTTCAGCAGGGCTTTGAACTGGTTCAGAACGTTTCAGTAGTTGCCAACATAAACAAGGGCAGTATACGTGTTGCATAGCAACTAAATCTGCTGCTGTAAGGATTTTGACCCCAACAGCAAACAAACAATGGTGCCCCGCTCAAAGATGGAGGCAAACCGTGCTGCTTTGAATGTGTGTTGCTCTCCACAGTCCTGCCAATAATCCAATCTCCCCAGCGATCCAATCTCCCACATGGATCCTGAAAGTTTCAGGAGCCTGATAATTAAGCACTCAGCTACTAACCAAAAGGTTATCGGTTCAAACCCTCCCGCCGCTCTGTGGGAGAAAGATGTGGCAGTCTGCTTCCATAAAGATTACAGCCTTGGAAACCCCATGAGTTCTACTCTGTCCTATAGGGTCACTATGAGTCAGAATCAACTTGAAGGCAATGGGGTTTGGATTCTTGCTTAACATCAATAAAATTAAAAACCAAACCTGGTGCTGTCAAGTTGATTCTGACTCACAGCCACCCTACAGCAATCCTATACTTAGCAATAAACAGAGTATGAGGTTAAAACTTTATAAGGTAATTGTTTTTTTTTTCTTTACTAAAATCCTAAAGTACTGTATTTTTACTTTCTAAATACACATATTCAGACACATCAATACAAACAGTGTGACAGTCAATATAGTAGAAATTTGTGCTTGATATATATGTCTCAGAGAGGTCTGATTCCAAATCAGCCTTGCCATATTAGAGATTGCCTGACAATCCACCGTTCTGGTCTGAAATCAGAAGTTCTGTCATTAGTCTATCCCTTTTTTTTTTTTTTTTAAGGAAAAAGATTTTACCCGAATCTGGAAAAAACTTGTTAGGGTCAACTCAGTATCTGGCAAATTAATCATTACAGTGGACTCCAATGTACACGCTGCCATAGACACCCAAATATGGAGCAAAGTGATGAGACCATGGGGAACTGGAAATGCTATTAGATGGTGGCTGGCTCTGGCTCAGAAGACGTGCCAAGCATTGACTTATAATTAGTAACTATCCTTATCCTGCTCAATGAACACCATGATGGTGATGTCATAAGTGTATTCAAGAGCTAATTTCATAGGCTATTTTAGTCTGTTAAAATATGAAAAGTATTCTAGTTACTTGGATTAAATGCATTTTAAGCCTTGTTTTTGTCATATCCTCCACTATAATTAAAAAAATTACACTCAGTAAATTCTAAAGACTGAAAGAAAGCTCCTGAAATTTATCTATTTCAAACAGTCCCATGAAAATGGGGAACCCTACCTAGTAACCCACACCAAAAACGAGTGGGAAGCTCTCCCTATGCTGTACGCAGACTTGAACACTCTAGTCATTGCTCTGCTGCCGCCATCTTAGTGTGGTCTGGTCTTGGAGTGCAGTAAGCACACTGGGGCTATGACCCAGCTCCCACACCAAATTACTGGGTAACATTATCATCTGGAGGCTTCAGTTTCTGCAACTCAAAATCTGAAATGATATTGTGTTTTTCACCTCACAGGATTACAGAAAGAAGATTTTCTACATTGCAGGTATTTTAGAATTAGTGGTTCAGTGGTAGAATCCTCACCTTCCATGCGGGAGACCTGTGTTTGATTCAGTGGAGGCTTGGGTGCTGCTATGATGCTGGACAGGTCACCATGAACTTCCAGACTAACAGACTAGGAAGAAAGACCTGGTGATCTGCTTCCAACAATTGGCCAATGAAAACCCTAGGGATCACAACAGTCCTATCCAGGTAGACTTCTGTTCCATTGTGCATGGAGTTGCCATGAGTTAGAGACAACTCAATGGCAGCTAACAACGCTAACAAAAATATACTAATAGATCATGAGAATAATTCCAAGCTTTTGATGTCATTTAAGACCAGGAATGCGACATTTCGCCAATTCTCATGACAAAATCAAACCCATGCCTGGTAAAACATTCTTCAATCCCACTGTAATTCAGCCAGATGCACTAAAGTCATTCTGCACAGTCGCCTCAGCTTGTTGACAGTCACACGTTTCTCACAACGTATTCTGGTGGTCTTCATAACAGATTTTTAGTGGCAAGGACTGTATCTATTCAGCATCCTTCTTCTACGGTCTAACTCTTCATGCAGAGACATATTTAACAAAACATTTGTGAAGAGCCAGATGAGAATGGGATAACATTTACTCAAAATAAGACAAACTGAGCATTCAGCATTCATAGCCATAACAAGCTATGGTACGAGAAATAACCTGTACGATTTAAACTTAAATACTCTACACATTCTATTTTCCGTAAATTCATTGATAATTAGGTCCTTCAGAAACCAATGTCATATAAGTCACTTAGATTACAAGTATAATTCAAGCCAAACTGCACTTCAAGGATCTTTTAAAAGGACTTCCAAATGTATTTTTAAACCATTATGACATTTAACACAAACTCAGCTCTTATCACTTGTGTGGGGGGTAGATAGGAGAAATAGTAGATGCTGGAAAGAATCAGGCTGTAAAAGCCTTGAAAGATTGTTCACTTTGCACAGGTGATGGTTTCAGAAGGGTGACTATTTATGGGTTAATCATGTACAATCTTTCACACATTTATAATATAGAAGAAGGATTAAACGTTATAATACCTTCCTTAGTTATGTGAATTCAAGGGGTTGCTATTCTATAACTGTAAATGCAATTCCTTTCGGGCTATATTTAAGAACACACACTTTATGCCATTCTTCTTAAATATACCGTTCAGTCAACATTCAGCTTCTTATTTTTAAAGTTTAGACTGGAACACGTTTCATTCCAGTTTGATTTTTGACATAGGTAACATTGTGAGCTACTTTTCTACATTGCTTCTTAACAGCCATTTCCATTCCTGCACGGTATACAGATGAAGAAAGTTACACATAATAAGTAATGTGCCACTATAATTTGAAAATATTCATCTTGTTCACGTTCTCTAGCTCCTACTAAAAGTTTTATAACACCACCGAAACAGGAATTGATGAATTTATCACTGTCTGGGACATTTTGATCATAATCAATAATAATGTAATTTTACCCTTAAACAGAATTTCAATTAAAGCATATTCTTCAAAGTAATTTTACTTTAACATAAAAATGGGCTTTCGTACCATGAATTATTAACCCACTGGATGCCAAAAGGAAAATTATTGTGTCTCTGAAGTTCTACATCAGAGAAAATCAAACTATCTCCTATTTCATATTTCCCACAGGTATATCTCATTAAAAAAAGAGATTATAATATTTTCATCATGGGAAATGAAAAGCAACATGCTTCCTAAAATAACAGAAGCATAAAAGATTCTATCATTTGGGAGCAATGACACACCCAAACACACTGCCCCCTCCTTCCTGCTGTCACTACTAGAATGTTCAAAGGGCACAGATTTCTTCCACAAGACAATCCAAAACTGTTTCCCTCAAAAATAAATACAGGTTCAAAAAGTATTTCAGATTTATAGTATAATCGTTGTATTACAAGGAGGTCATTGTCATTTTTCTTTAAACTTTAGAGCATGTACCCCATCCTCTGTTTTACCTCTTTTTTTTTTTTTGGAAATAAATTATTTTACCCTCTGCTAAACCACCACCAGCTCCCTACTGCTAAGTGATTCCGTCTGGCTCCTCACAGGTAACAGGCCCCTTTCTCACCTCTCCCTCTGTGCTGTTCTCCTCTCAGCCACAATAAAGGCCTCTCCGTGTCTCTCACACACTGTGTCCTCTTGTAAGCTGTTCCCTCTGCATTTTCTCCCCTTTCTGCCTAGGAAATACAAACTGATCCTTCAAGGTCTAACTCCAACACTATTTACCTGCGAAGCCTCTCCCGATTCCCTTGGATAATCGCTTCCTTCTCTAGGACTCCATGGCTGTTCACATGGACCTCTAATAGAGTGTTTCTTTGCACTGTAATTATTTATTTACTTTTCCTTCCCACTTGGGTGGGAGGCTCCTGCAAGGTAGAGCTCTTATTTATCCTTGTATCATGTTCCTGCTGCCATCGAGTTGATTCTGACTCATGATGACCCCATGCGTTACAGAATAGAAATGCTTCATAGGGTTTTCTTGATTGTTACAGCAGATCACCATGCCTTTCTTCTGTGGCACCACTGGTGTGATGGTTAAGATTGTGTGTCAACTTGGCTGGGCCATGATTCTCCGTGTTTTAATGTAATCACTCCCATGATTGAATATACTGTGAGTAGCCAGTCAGATGAAAGGGAGTCTCCTTGGGGGTGTGGCCC